>NW_011494635.1:9618702-9633816 GCF_000754665.1 Bison bison bison
GATGCCTTGATCTTCGTTTTCTGAATGTTGAGTTTTAAGCCAACTTTTTCACTCTCACTTTCATCAAGAGGCTCTTTAGTTCTTCTTCGCTTTCTGCCATAAGGGTAGTGTCATCTGCATATCTGAGGTTATTGATATTTCTCCTGGAAATTTTGATTCCAGTTTGTGCTCCTTCCAGCCCAGCATTTCGCATGATATATTCTGCATATAAGTCAAATCAGCAGGGTGACAATATACAGACCTGACGTACCCCCTTCCAAATTTTGAACCAGTGTGTTGTTCCATGTCCAGTTCTAACTGCTGCTTCTTGACCTGCATACAGGTTTCTCAGGAAGCAGGTAAGGTGGTCTGGTATTCCCAACTCTTTACGAATTTTCCACAGTTTGGTGTGATCCTGGCAGTCAAAAGCTTTGGCATAGTCAATAAAGCAGAAATAGATTTTTTTCTGGAATTCTTTTGCATTTTCTATGATCCAACAGATGTTGGCATTTTGATCTCTGATTCCTCTGCCTTTCTAAATCCAGCTTGAACATCTGGAAGTTCATGGTATGTACTGTTAAAGCCTGGCTTGGAGAATTACTTTACTAGCATGTGAGATGAGTACAATTGTGCGGTAGTTTGAGCATTCATTGCCATTGCCTTTCTTTGGGATTGGAATGAAAACTGACCTTTTCCAGCTCTGTGGCCACTGCTGAGTTTTCCAAATTTGCTGGCATATTGAGTGCAGCACTTTCACAGCATCATCTTTTAGGATTTGAAATAGTTCAACTAGGATTCCATCACCTCTACTAGCTTTGTTTGTAGTGATGCTTCCTAAGGCCCACTTGACTTCACAGTCCAGGATGTCTGGCTTTAAGTGAGCGATCACACCATCTTGGTTATCTGGGTCATGAAGATCTGTTTTGTATAGTTCTTCTGTGTATTGTTGCCACCTCTTCTTAATATTCTGTTAGGTCCATACCATTTCTGTCCTTTATTGAGCCCATTGTTGCATGAAATGTTCCCTTGGTATCTCTAATTTTCTTGAAGAGATCTCTAGTATTTCTCATTCTATTTTTTTTTTCTCTATTTCTTTTCATTGATCACTAAGGAAGGCTTTCTTATCTCTCCTTGCTATTCTTTGGAACTCTCCATTCAAATGGGTATATCTTTCCTTTTCTCCTTTGCCTTTAGCTTCTCTTCTTTTCTCAGCTATTTTTAAGGCCTCCTTAGACAACCATTGGAGAAGGCAATGGCACCCCACTCCAGTACTCTTGCCTAGAAAATCCCATGGTCAGAAGAGCCTGGTAGGCTGCAGTCCATGGGGTCGCTAAGAGTTGGACATGACTGAGCGACTTCACTTTCACTTTTCACTTTCATGCATTGGACAAGGAAATGGCAACCCACTCCAGTGTTCTTGCCTGGAGAATCCCAGGGACGGGGGAGCCTGGTGGGCTGCCATCTATGGGGTCGCACAGAGTCGGACATGTCTGAAGTGACTTAGTAGCTTAGCAGACAACCATTTTGCCTTTTTGCATTTCTTTTTCTTGGCAAGGTCTTGATCACTACCTCCTGCACAATGTCACGAACCTCTGTCCACAGTTCTTCAGGCACTCTACCTATCAGATCTAATCTCTTGAATCTACTTGTCACTTCCACTGTATAATCGTAAGGGACTTGATTTAGGTTATACCTGAATGGTCTTGTACTTTTCTCTACTTTCTTCAATTTAAGTCTGTGTTTGTCAATAAGGAGTCCATGATCTGAGCCACAGTCAGCTCCTGGTCTTGTTTTTTCTGACTGTATAGAGTTTCTCCATCTTTGGCTACAAAGAATATAATCAATCTGATTTCTGTATTGACCATCTGGTGATGTCCATGTGTAGAGTCTTCTCTTGTTTTGTTGGAAGAGGCGTTTGCTATGACCATTGTGTTCTCTTGGCAAAACTCTGTTATCCTTTGCTCTGCTTCATTTGGTACAAAGGCCAAATTTGCCTGTTATTCCAGGTATCTCTTGACTTCCTACTTTTGCATTCCTGTCCCCTATAATGAAAAGGACATCTCTTTTTGGTGTTAGTTCTAGAAGGTCTTGTAGGTCTTCATAGAACCGTTCAACTTCAGCTTCTTCGGCATTACTGGTTGGGGCATAAACTTCAGTATCATAGTAATATGATACTGAATGGTTTGCCTTGGAAACGAACAGAGACCATTCTGTCATTTTTGAGATTGCATCCAAGTACTGCATTTTGGACTCTTTTGTTTACTATGAGGGTTACTCCATTTCTTCAAGGGATTCTTGCGCAAAGTAGTAGATATAATGCTCATCTGAGTTAAATTTGCCCATTCCAGTCCATTTCAGTTCACTGATTCCTAAAATGTTGATATTCACTCTTGCCATCTTCTGTTTGACCACATCCAATTTACCTTGATTCATGGACCTAACATTCCAGGTTCCTATGCAATATTGTTCTTTACAGCATCAGACTTTACTTCCATCACCAGTCATATCCACAAATGGGTGTTGCTTTTGCTTTGATTCCATCTCTTCATTCCTTCTGGAGTAATTTCTCCATTCTTCTCCAGTAGCATTTTGGGCATCTACTGGGGCATCTACACTCAGATCTGGGGTGTTCATCTTTCAGTGTCATATTTTTTTGCCTTTTCATATAGTTCATGGGGTTCTCAAGGAAAGAATACTGAATTGGTTTGCCATTCCCTTCTCCAGTGGACCACATTTTGTCAAAACTCTCCACCATGACCTGTCCATCTTGAGTGGCCCTACACGGTATGGCTCATGGTTTCATTGAGTTAGACAAGACTGTGGTCCATGTGATCAGTGTGATTAGTAGTCTGTGATTGTGGTTTTCATTCTGTCTGCCCTCTGATGCCCTCAGAGTTTTTCATTCTCTCTGCCCTCTTGTTCTGATGCCCTCAGAACAAGACCCAGTTTCCCCCTTAGTCTCTCCCATCAGGACACTCCCATAAGCCTCTTATCCAACAGATTACAAGAAAGGAAAAAAAAGCCAGAGTGACCTTCAGAGCATTTGTCCACTGCTTGTGTGTCATAGTTTGTGTTCCCTTAGAAGTAGACTGAGATACAAATTCAAGTGCAAGTACTTTGTCTGAGTAGGACATGAGACGGGAGGGACAGAAGCCTGTAGGAAGCTCATGTTTAAGGAAATTGCCACCACAGACAATTGGAATTCAACCCTACTGGGGAACTTTGGGGGTCAGTACAGAATGTAAGCCTCAGTTATCCTGCACAAGGAGTTAGGGAGCTGGATATAAGCACCAATTCCACAGTGTTTGGTGGAAGGTTGCAGGTGGGAAGGCACTAATTCTCCAGCACTTCTGGCCTGCTGCATGTCTGAACAGAGCAAATGCAAACCAGCAGATGAAGACCTTTGGTAAACAGGCAGATGCTGGCAGTTGGAAATCAGGCTGCTGTGTGCAAAATGTCAAGGCCCAGGGTGATACCGGCAGGATAGCCTCAGCATCTACTACACTGTGTTCTCTCATCCTCCAGACTCATGGATAACCTTTCTGTTCCCCATCCATTCAGCCCAGAGTCAACCAGTAGGTGTGTATCCTCTGTCTACTCCAAACCAGATTTCTAATTGGTACAGATTACTTATTTCACCATTTATTGTTCAGTGCATCTCCCCCCATGTTACAGGGTCAATCTGTGGTTTAGTCCTCTTTCAGCCCTGCCTAGTAACATGTTAACAGCTCAGACCCTAACCACAGCTCTGGAAAAACTGAATAAGTCTCACTGACTGACTCACTCCTACTTCCAATTCAGCAACAACCTAGGTGTTTGGAAACTCCATAGTCCACAGCCAATGTATTTTAGACAGGTCCCTGTTAGCTTTGGTGTGACCATTCACCTAGAGCCAGACATCCTGGAGTGTGAAGTCAAGTGGGCCTTAGGAAGCATCACTACAAACAAAGCTAGTGGAGGTGATGGAGTTCCAGTTGAGCTATTTAAAATCTTAAAAAACAGTGCTGTGAAAGTGCTTCACTCAGTATGCCAGCAAATTTGAAAAACTCAGCAGTGGCCACAGGACTAGAAAAGGTCAGTTTTCATTCCAATCCCCCAAAAATGCAATGCCAAAGAATGTTCAAACTACCACACAATCACACTCATCTCACATGCTAGCAAAGTAATACTCAAAATTCTCCAAGCTAGGTTTCAACAATACATAAACCGAGAACTTGCAGATGTTCAAGCTGGATTTAGAAAAGGCAGAGGAACCAGAGATCAAATTGCCAACATCAATTGGATCATAGAAAAAGCAAGAGAATTCCAGAAAGACATCTGCTTCATTGACTACCCTAAAGCCTTTGACTGTGTGGATCACAACAAACTGTGGAAATTTTTTGAAGAGATGGGAATACCAGACCACCTCACCTGCCTCCTGAGAAATCTGTATGCAAGTCAAGAAGCAACGATTAGAACCAGACATGGAACAATGGACTGCTTCAAAATTGGGAAAGGAGCATGTCAAGGCTGTGTATTGTCACCCTGCTTATTTAACTTCTATCCTGAGTACATCATGCAAAATGCTGGGCTGGATGAAGCACAAGCTGGAATCAAGACTCCTGGGAGAAATATCAATAACCTCAGATATGCAGATGACACCACCCTTATGGCAGAAAATGAAGAAGAACTAAAGAGGCTCTTGATGAAAGTGAAAGAGGAGAGTGAAAAAGTTGGCTTAAAACTCAACATTCAAAAAACAAAGATCATGGATCATGCCATCTGGTCCCATCACTTCATGGAAAATAGATGGGGAAACAATGGAAACAGTGAGAGACTATTTTCTTGGGCTCCAAAATCACTGCAGATGGTGAATGCAGCCATGAAATTAAAAGACACTTGCTTCTTGGATGAAAAGTTATGACAAACCTAGACTGCATATTCAAAAGCAGAGACATTACTTTGCTGACAAAGGCTTGTATAGTCATAGCTATGGTTTTTCCAGTAGTCATATATGGATGTGAGAGTTGGGACCATAAACAAAGCAGAGCACTGAAGAATTGATGCTTTTGAAATGTGGCATTGGAAAAGACTCTTGAGAGTCCCTTGGATTACAAGGAGATCAAACAAGTCAGTCCTAAATGAAATTAGTCCTGAATATTCATTGGAAGGACTGATGCTGAAGCTGAAGCTCCAAAACTTTGGCCACCTAAAATGAAGAACTGACTCACTGGAAAAGATCCTGATGCTGGTAAAGATTGAAGACAGGAGGAGAAGGGGACAACAGAGGATGAGATGGTTAAATGGCATCACTGACTCGATGGACATGAGTTTGAGCAAGCTCCGGGATTTGGTGATGGACAGGGAATCCTGGTGTGCTGCCATCCATGGGGTTGCAAAGAGTTGGACACTACTGAGCTACTGATCTGAACTAAACTGTAAGCTTTGATCTTCTGGAGAGATTTACCATTTGCTAAACATGATGATTTCGGTATGTGATCTTGAGGGGATATAGTATTTCTCATCTCCAAGGGAAAAGGTCACATTCCTTTAGGACTATGGATAGTATCGGTGTAAACTATGAGTCAGCCAGTGGTGAATTGGCAACTTGGCAATATCTAGAAAGAAAGGCTGGGACATTGGTAAAAGCAGAAACATATACTCAGTTGTAGTCTGATGTATGAATATCTTGCCAAGATTTATTGAATGAGTTGAAAGGCCATCTGAGTCTTGCCATATGATTTTATATTAATAAACGGATAGCTTGAGTCTGATGTCTTTCTAATTTTCATCCTTTTTCTCCCTCTTTTACCCTGATTATTAACCTTTATTAAAAACTGAGTGATCTCAGAATCAGTTAGCTCTATTGAAAAGGGCCTTAATAGATCATCTGGGAAATTTCTCTGTCTTCAGGCAATACTGGGCTTCCCTGGTAGCTCAGCTGGTAAAGAATCCACCTGCAATGCAGGAGACCCCAGTTCAATTCCTGGGTCAGGAAGGTCCCCTGGAGAAGGGATAGGCTACCTACTCCAATATTCTTAGACTTCCCTGATAACTCAGCTGGTAAAGAATCCGCTTGCAATGCAGGAGATATAGGTTTGATCCCTAGGTTGGGAAGATACCCTGGAGAAGGAAAAGGCTACCCACTCCAGTATTCTGGCTTGGAGAATGGGGTCGCAAAGAATCAGACACGACTGAGCGACTTTCACTTCACTTCATGCAACACTACACTAAACCATTCCTGAAAGGAATCTACTTACCCTTGGTCTTAAAACTCTCCTAAAAGAGGTGTGAGAAATGCCACAGCCTCCCTGATCTCAGTGTTTCTCCTTAGTAAGCTCTGGGCTTATTCCTTCTTAAATTTCAGCTTAAATTTTTTTTTGAACTTTTAATTTTGTATTGGGGGATAGCGATTAACAATGTTGTGATATATTCAGGTGAATAGTGGAAGGGATTCAGCCATACATATACATACATACATACATACATACATACATGTACATATATCCCCTTTAGCTTCAAATTTTTAATAAACATTATGACAAACTTCCCAATACTACAAAGATTTATTCTGCAGAACTCTCAAGTGGCCTATGACCATCACAAGTAAAATGATAGTATGTAATTATATGAAGTCAAAGCAGTTTTCAGGAATTTAGTCTTCTAGGAAATCAATTAAAAACATGTGCAGGATGTGGTTGAAAAGCATCAATAAGTAAGATGGGGTGATGGATGGATAGACATGAAATAAGTTAGCACAGTAAGAATTAATGGTAAAATATAAAATATTAATGGTAAAATGTGGTGGGTATACAGCCCTTGTAAATTTGCATCAAGTATTTTGCATGTTTGAAAATTTTCATAATAAAATGTTGGGAAAATATATGAAGGATATTTAAAAAATGTATTTACTGTCTGCCCACATACATTTATTTATGACTCAGGGTTTTAAATTCCCATAAATTTCCTGAAGATAATCTTTTCTTAATAGAAAGCATACATGAAATATTGAAGAGAACTTAGGTGGCTCTGAAGTGGTAGAGCTAATTAACCAATCAACAGATCATTAATGAATAGCTTCAAATTGCTTTTGGAGATATGACTATCACCTTCAAAGAACTTAAATTCAAATTGAGAAACATTTCTATTTTAATCTGTCTAGATATCTATCTCATCACCTATACCTAATCTATGTCATCTGCATCATTAACATCTACATTTTCCTGCCCAGATCATAAAATTTATATTTATGCCATCTACATTGTCCATATCAAATATGTCACCTAGGGACTTCCCTGTGGTCCAGCAGTTAAAAATCTGCCTGCCAGTTCAGGGGATATGGGTTCTATCCTTGGTTTGGGAAGATTTCACATGACTTGCAGGGCAACTAAGCCCGTGCCCCACAACTACTGAGCTCATGTGCCAGACAGTCAATGTGCCACAACAAGACTCCACATGATGCATCAAAGATTCCACATGCCACAATTAAGACCTGACACAGCCAAATAAATAAATACAAATTTTAAAAGTACAAAAGCATCTACATCTATGTTTAGAGTTATATAATTTGTATCTACTCATATCATCATCTATTGATACATCCATATTTGCATATATCAGTTATCTACATTGTCTACATCACTGGTTTGCAACCCCAGAAACGTGCACCCAAAAGGCATTTGGCGGCATCCAGAAACATCATTGATTGTCACAACTTGAGAGTAGGGGAGAGAGGGCCCCTGGCATCTAGGACAGCCCCTCATAGCAAAGAATTATCCAGCTCAAAATATCAATAGTGCTACAGTTGAAAGTTTTAATCTACACCCATGTTTACAGCTATGTCATACACATCTACATCTCTAACTGATATCTATCTACATCTGTATTTATATCTAAAGAATCTACATATGCATTTACATCTATGTCATTGACAGCAATTACAGTATCTACATAAACTACATAATCTATATCAGCACCTGCATCTACATAACCTACATTTTTTAAATCTACATATACCTTTATACCTAATTAGCAGCTCAGAACATGTTTGTTACATTGGAATTAGTGGTTCATTTAATCTAAAATTAAAATTTAATCTTAATTCTCTCCTTCTCTGACCATAAAGATTCTGATGAACCAGTTCATGAGTTTGTTGGTGGGGGAAGGGGTTGCACCATTAAGCAATGGTAAGACAACAACTAGGAGTCTTACAAGTCAACTCAATCCTGACATTGTCAACCCCAGAGATAGCATCAGATGCCATTGTTGAGGGCTCAGTTCCACGAGGCTGCCCTCCACTTCAGGTGCCAATCACAAGTCTAAGTTGGTATTGTTAGCAAATTCTTAAGTCCATGTGCCTGACGCACAGTGAGGCCCATCAATACTAGAGTTTGGAACAGAGAAAGATTTATTACAGATTCATACAAAGGGATGGGTGGCTCATGCTCTAAGAACCCCAAAGTTACTGAATGCTTTCTGCAAGTCCTTGTAAAAGCAAAAGGTAAGGGATGGGCATGGTTAATTGTTGTAGACTTCTTGGTGTCAGATCCTTTGTTCTTGAGGTAAGGTCATGGTCAGGTAACGATGTTCCTGTAAATCTCTGCCAGATAAATGTTATTCTCTATCCTGACAAGAAAGGGCAAAGTCCCAAGGCACAGCTTTCACCCTCCAAGGTCCCAGTCCTGGCTAAGAGGAGGCAGATCTCATTTGGCAGCTCCTTTGGGGTCAGTTTCTCACAATGTGCCCAACTGTTATCCCTGAGGGAGCCTGGACCCCAACCTAACTGGCCCTCAGTCTCCTCAGGCTACCCAAATGGGAAGACTAGGTCTCACAGATTGTGACCTAGGCATATGGCCACTTCTATTAGGTCTCAGAGACGGGGATGGGGGAGAGGTTCACCGCTGCCTCAAGGGCTGGACCAAGGCTAGTGGAGGGCCTTGGTGAGGGCTCTGGAGACCTGCAGGACATAGTCCCCAGTCTGGTCTCTGGGTCTTCTAGCTCACTCACTGACCCAAAGCTGGGTAAGATAGAGGGCCTCCAGGAGAAGGCCTGAATCTGCCTCTAACCTCACTCTCTACCTGATGACCACCTCAACACGGACCCTTGGACTCAATCACTTCCCCACAGTGGTCTCCCACTGACAGTTACCAGTGGGCAGGGCCCACTGTGGTGCTGAACAGTTGTTGAGCAGGACAATTAACAGTCGCTCGTTGACAGTTGGTTGCTTGTGGGCAGGGCCCACTGAGGCACTGAGGCACTGAGCAATGGCTGAGCAAGACCTGTTGCCTAGTAATAGGGAGCAGAGGAGGCACAGCAATGGCTGCCTGCTGAGGGCTGTGCTCATCCTGCTCTGTTACAGTATCTGTTCTTCTGACTGACTGACTATAAGTGAAGGGTTTCAAAGGTGAGGTCTCAGACAAAGGGGCTTCTGTCCTCATGGAGTTTGGGGCTTGGCATGGTGGCACATGGAAGCAGTTTGGTTCACCAACCTAGAAGATCTCCAAACTCCATGCTTTGGGATCTTTATGGAGGCTTCATTACATAGTCAAAATTAATTACATAGTCAATCATTACATAGTCAAACATAGTCATTACATAGTCATGATGAATTTAACTTCCAGGATCTGTCCCTTCCTCAGAAATGGGAAGAGACTGAAAGTTCTGAATCTCCAATCATGTGGATTGTTGGTTCCTCTGGAAACCAGCTCCCATCCTTAGGTGCTTTCAGAAGTCATCTTCTTAACATAAATTCAAATCAAAAGAGGTTTGTTATGAATATCAAAGCAACTTTATCACTCTTAGGAAATTTCAAGGGTTTTAGAAGCTCTGTGCCAGAAACAGGGACAGAGACAAATATATACATTTCTTATTACAAATCATAATATCACACGCCACATACAAAAATGTTTGTTACACCAAAATGAGTGGTCCATTTCATCTAAAATTAAAATTTAATTTTAATTCTCCTCTCCTCTAGCCACATACTAAAATGTGAGCAGAACAGAGCATGACCATTGTTGATCACACTGGCTAAAGTATAAGAGTTGTGAACTCTTTGCAGGCTTTGTCCTGGCTTCAAAGGACAACTTTGGTTCCTGCTAGTAGAAGCCAAAGAGGCTTCCATTTTTATTTGGATTGAAGCAAGAAGTTAAGCATGTGCTTGATGATTTTCATTCATGCCCTCTCTTTGCTTGCCAGTCCCCAGGACCAGAGGGCATCTGCTGCAGACACAATTGTCTCCAACACAGTGATAAAGAATAATTTATTCTTAAGAGAGCAGTCACTGTTCTTTGAGAACTTGATATGGTTTGATCACATCTTGTTCCACCTAAACTGGTCTGGGCTGGAAAACATGCAGTTGGCATGAGAAGCTGCAGATCTTGCTCTTTGGCCCTGGGCACTTTCAGCCTCAGAGTAGTTAAGAAACTGCTGATTCTACAACCAAACAGTAGCTCAGGTTGCCTCATTCTTTTAAGCCCCCATAAGCATATGAGCTGACTTGTCAGCCAAGACAGAGTAAAATTATGTTTTAAATGAAATTGCAATCATGGGAGACAAGATAAACAAAAGCAACTTTCTATGGCTTCTTTAGCCTGTGACATTTACTAAATATCTATGCTTCCTGTGGAAACCCATGCCTCATGGAGACCATCATTTGTCCTCCAGGAACAAGACTGACCCTGGGTAAAGTTTCAAAACGGATCTCACTAACTTCTTTGTATCTTCACTCATTATAGTGTTTCTAAATTTTCCAAAAATATTAATTTTTAGGACTTGAAAGTGAAATATTAGAAATTTTTTATTCATTATTATGAATTTCTTTAAATATTCTAATAAATGAGAAACACAGCTTAGTAGTATGTACAAAAAACTGTAGCTTCTAGCAAATATCCAAACACTGTAAATGCCATTGAACATGAAAGTGAAAGTCACTCAGTCGTGTCTGACTCTGTGACCCCATAGAGTCCATGGAATTCTTTGTGACCCCATGGAATTCTCCAGGCCAGAATACTGGACTCTTGGTGACACCATGGAATTCTCCAGGCCAGAATACTGGACTCTTGGTGACACCATGGAATTCTCCAGGCCAGAATACTTGACTCTTGGTGACCCCATGGAATTCTACAGGCCAGAATACTGGAGTGGGTAGCTGTTCCCTTCTCTAGAGGATCTTCCCAACCCAGGGATCAAATCCAGATCCCCTGCATTTCAGGTGGATTCTTTACCAGCTGAGCTACCAGGGAAGCCAGTGAACATAACTGAAGGAAACAAAGTGAAGTTGCTCAATTGTGTCTGACTCTTTGCGACCCCATGGACTGTAAGCTACCACACTCCTCCGTCCATGGGATTTTCCAGACAAGAGTACTGGAATGGGTTGCCATTTCCTTCTCCAGAGAATCTTCCCAAACCAGGGATTGAACCCAGGTCTCCCATATTGTAGGCAGACAATTTACCATCTGAGCCACCAGGGAAGTCGAACATAATTGAGTAGTTTTTTAAAAATAATCTAACATTTGAATTTAACCCAGCAAATGCTACACAATGCCATAGTTTAAATGTTCTCAAAAATAGATCATAATAGACCAGCACCCTACTGGTTGAATGTCCTCCCTAATAATGATTCCCCTATCTAGTTTTGCCATCAGTCACTCACTCAACATGCCCTGAGCAGTCAGTGTGTGCCAGGCTTTTTCCTAGATGCCAGGGAAAGTACAGAATAAAATGGGAAAAACCCCCTGACCCCATGGAGCCTGCACGCTAGTGGGAGAGGTAGGCAGCAAACAAATAAGTAAAACAAGTGTGCTCTTTTACTTATTTTTTGGAAAACAAAAAATCAGGAGAAAGGATAAGGAAAGCTGGCAAAGTGGGAGGGGGTAGTTCTGGGAAGACCTCACTGAAAAGGTGGCATTGAGTGCACAGAAAGCACCAAGGGTCTGAGGCAGGAGGGTTCTTGGCATGTTTTAGGAAGAGCACAGAGGTCTGTACAGCTGGAGCAGGTGCGTGAGGGCACACAAGTGGAGAAGCAAGAGGGGTAAAGGAAGCCAGATCATGAAAGACTGGTTGAATGAGATGGGAGCCAGTTGAACATTTTCAAAGTAGAGTAGTGACATGACACAACTACACACTTCAGTCTGTTTCTGGCTGCTCTTTGGAGGATGAACTATAAAGAGACCTGAGTAGGGGCAGGAAGAGCAGTGAGGTGGACATTCATTTATCTACCTGAGGGATGGTGGTAACTTGTAGCAGCAGCATTAGTAATTAGAGCTGGAAACCAGCAGTTAGATTCTCTACTTATATTCAATCAAGAGTCTCCAGGATTTTCTAAAGATCAACTAGTGGAGTAAGAGAATAGAGGAGTTGAGGATGACCCCAAGACTTGTGGCAGAGTAGTCAGAAATAAAAAAGTTGTGAAAAGTCAGACGCCGGGTTGAGCCCAACCACATAGAAAGAAACGTGGCCTAATGCTGAACTCTGTGAATCTCTCGTAACAGAGGTTGAGAGAGGTCCTAAGATGAAGGCAAGGCTGAGCTCATGGGCACAGGTAAAGTATGTTAGTTGTGGATAATTGAGATCAGCAGAGGCAGTCAAGTTACATCCCAAGATGAACACCTCCTTAATCATTGACGTTGGATCAAATGCTGTCAAGAGACAGAGATGATAAAGACCTCTGCCCCTCCCAGGAGTTCTGGAAAATCCTCCCACCACCCACTTTGCAGTGTTCACAGAAATGTCCACTTCAGCAGCCCCACCCCCACTCCAAGAATATAATTATGGGAGTTATTGTTTCCTTGTAGAGCAAGAGCAGAGTTGGCCCACCAAGTGGGCCACAACCCACAGGTATGAGCTGAGGGACATCGAGAAGGCTCTTAACTGAAGTAGGTCCCTGGGGAACCTCTCCTTGTGTCTGACATTCTATTCATGGATTCTCTCCCCTTGGATGTCTCTAGGACAAGTTGCTTTGAAATGGCTCCAGGAGTAATACTGGTGTGGTTTGGAGCCTCCTAACTGAACATTCATTAGTGCTTTGTAATAGCACATTTTATGCAAATTATCATTTCACTTTTAAAGATAGAATCATGGGATGTTATTAGGTCCTGGGACAGGATGATGATGAAGTTCATAGTCTGGATGCATAAACTGAAGCAGAATGACAAGGAGACAGAACATGGTCCCCAAGTTACTGTCTCCTAGCCTCCCAAAATTCTCTTTGCACCTCCCTTTCATGTAGAGGGGAAGGGAGAAATGGAAAATAGGCTATGGGAACCAGAGACTCAGGGGCTATTGACTGATTTGGTTTTTTGATGCCTTCTCTGAGGCTTTCATTACTCCTTTGTGACTTTTCCCCTCAAATCAAGATGTGGCAGCATCCAAGAACACCCATATGTGAATTTACCTAAATCACAAGGTAGGAACTTGTGCGTATGGCACTTGGTCTCTTAAATACACTTTTTGTTTTCTTTGTCCCTCTACATTTCCACTGTTAAAATGGTGTCCAGAGTATCATAATAAAACACTGACTTATTATGCAAATAAACTATTGCTTTAGCTTTTGAAGAAGTATTGTCTGTCCATTTCATGCTGTTTTTGGTGAATTCAGGAGTGGGAAGCATTCAAGTTCACTTTTCAGTGACTCAACCATTTCCCTTGAAGCAACTGCTGTCCCTCATGCTCTGACCTTCCTTCAACCTCTCCTTGGGATATAAATTCAGCAGGGTCTTTTAGATGCTCCTTTTACCTCCTCTTCGACCTGTAGGCTAGAACTGGCCCAAGACTCCAGTCTGATGAATCCTGAGACTTCTGCTTTAGTCTGTAGGACCCAGGCATCACTTTTCCCCTTGGGTCAAATGTCTACAAGATTTCTTTGTACTTTTTTGAGTTAGCTCTGACAAATAGCTGTGAAAAGAAGAGAAGCGAAAAGCAAAGGAGAAAATGAAAGATATAAACATCTGAATGCAGAGTTCCAAAGAATAGCAAGAAGAGATAAGAAAGCCTTCTTCAGCAATCAATGCAAAGAAATAGAGGAAAACAACAGAATGGGAAAGACTAGAGATCTCTTCAAGAAAATCAGAGATACCAAAGGAACATTTCATGCAAAGATGGGCTCGATAAAGGACAGAAATGGTATGGACCTAACAGAAGCAGAAGATATTAAGAAGAGATGGCAAGAATACACAGAAGAACTGTACAAAAAAGATCTTCATGATCCAGATAATCACAATGGTGTGATCACTCACCTAGAGCCAGACATCCTGGAATGTGAAGTCAAGTGGGCCTTAGAAAGCATCACTATGAACAAAGCTAGTGGAGGTGATGGAATTCCAGTTGAGCTATTCCAAATCCTGAAAGATGATGCTGTGAAAGTGCTGCACTCAATATGACAGCAAATTTGGAAAACTCAGCAGTGGCCACAGGACTGGAAAAGGTCAGTTTTCATTCCAATCCCAAAGAAAGGCAATGCCAAAGAATGCTCAAACTACAGCACAATTGCACTCATCTCACACGCTAGTAAAGTAATGCTCAAATTTCTCCAAGCCAGGCTTCAGCAATATGTGAACCGTGAACTTGCTGATGTTCAAGCTGGTTTTAGAAAAGGCAGAGGAACCAGAGGTCAAATTGCCAACATCCGCTGGATCGTGGAAAAAGCAAGAGAGTTCCAGAAAAACATCTATTTCTGCTTTATTGACTATGCCAAAGCCTTTGACTGTGTGGATCACAATAAACTGTGGAAAATTCTGAAAGAGATGGCAATACCAGACCACCTGGTCTGCCTCTTGAGAAATTTGTATGCAGGTCAGGAAGCAACAGTTAGAACTGGACATGGAACAACAGACTGGTTCCAAATAGGAAAAGGAGTACATCAAGGCTGTATATTGTCACCCTGTTTATTTAACTTATATGCAGAGTACATCATGAGAAACACTGGACTGGAAGAAACACAAGCTGGAATCAAGATTTCCGGGAGAAATATCAATAACCTCAGATATGCAGATGACACCACCCTTATGGCAGAAAGTGAAAAGGAACTAAAAAGCCTCTTGATGAAGGTGAAAGTGGAGAGTGAAAAAGTTGGCTTAAAATTCAACATTCAGAAAATGAAGATCATGGCATCTGGTCCCATCATTTCATGGGAAATAGATGGGGAAACAGTGGAAACAG
>NW_011494635.1:9633916-9641243 GCF_000754665.1 Bison bison bison
CATGGCATCTGGTCCCATCATTTCATGGGAAATAGATGGGGAAACAGTGGAAACAGTGTCAGACTTTATTTTGGGGGGCTCCAAAATCACTGCAGATGGTGACTGCAGCCATGAAATTAAAAGATGCTTGCTCCTTGGAAGAAAAGTTATGACCAACCTAGATAGCATATTCAAAAGCAGAGACATTACTTTGCCAACAAAGGTCTAGTCAACATAGTCTAGTCAAGGCTATGGTTTTTCCTGTGGTCATGTATGGATGTGAGAGTTGGACTGTGAAGATGGCTGAGCGCCGAAGAATTGATGCTTTTGAACTGTGGTGTTGGAGAAGACTCTTGAGAGTCCCTTGGACTGCAAGGAGATCCAACCAGTCCATTCTGAAGGAGATCAGCCCTGGGATTTCTTTGGAAGGAATGATGCTAAAGCTGAAACTCCAGTACTTTGGCCGCCTCATTCAAAGAGTTGACTCATTGGAAAAGACTCTGATGCTGGGAGGGATTGGGGGCAAGAGGAGAAGGGGACGACAGAGGATGAGATGGCTGGATGGCATCACTGACTCGATGGACTCGAGTCTGAGTGAACTCCGGGAGTTTGTGATGGACAGGGAGGCCTGGCGTGCTGCGATTCACGGGGTCGCAAAGAGTCGGACACGACTGAGCGAATGATCTGATCTGATCTGATCTGAAGTTAGCTCTGAAATTAGCTCTTCATTGTATTGCTGGAGAGAAAGGACCAAATGCAGTAAGTCTTCCAATATTTGTTTTCATACCTGATAGGATAATATGCCTTCTGAAAGACAAAAATTTTAAGACTGGCCCATCCATTGGTAATTTACAAGTTTAGGCAATTTACAAGTTTATTGTGCTTATATGGCAGGATAATATCATTCAGGGCTCTTTTCTTAGCTTTGTGAGTGAATGCAAAAGAAAGGAAAGGCAGCTAGGAAAGTGGGAAAAAAAGATGGAGAACAACCCTTTAATAAAACTGATAAGAAGTGGCCTACTATATGTATATATACATGCTACCCAGAACAAAAACATGGTCAATTACATCTTGGGAAGTTTCTGATTAAGCATATTTACTTAATTGGAAATACTGATGCTAAAGCTGAAACTCCAATATTTGGCCACCTCATGCGAAGAGTTGACTCATTGGAAAAGACTCTGATGCTGGGAGGGATTGGGGGCAGGAGGAGAAGGGGACGACAGAGGATGAGATGGCTGGATGGCATCACTGACTCGATGGACGTGAGTCTCAGTGAACTCCGGGAGTTGGTGATGGACAGGGAGGCCTGGCGTGCTGCGATTCACGGGGTCACAAAGAGTCGGACATGACTGAGCGACTGAACTGAACTGAACTGAATGGCTCCTTGAGGATCATTATGAATTACTGAGAAATAAAATAGTCATAGGTATAAAACTGAAATTAGCCTACATGGAGTTTTCTGGAGAATACATTTTTGTAGAGGAGAGGCCTGGGGAGTTGGTATGCTCTAATATTTGCCATAAGCAATTAAAAATTCAGCATTAGCAAAAGAATGCCTCCTCTCAGAAAAAAGAGAACTTGTTAAGTCCAATAGATTTCTTAGAATCACAAGGTGAAACCAACTTACATTTCATGACTCCTGAGGGTGAGCACAGAGAGAAAGGCCAGAGAGAGTACCAGAGGGAAACTTCAAAACAATCAGCACAGACTGCATCTGATTTCCAGTATCAGACATGTTGACTTGAAGTTACTGTGAGGACCACTATTTCTGGCTTGTTGCTAGAAATTCCACAAATTGAAATACATATTTTCAAATGAAACCAAACTTTAAAAGTCCCTATGAAGAACATCATATAGAGCAGGAATTTTCAGAAAAAGAGAATAAAAAGTCTCCTGGACATCAAGACATCAGAGATGGAAAGAGGTTGCTCTTAAGAGGTGGAAAGAACCCAACAGAACAGGATGCAGGTCCTGACATCTCAGTACAAGTACTGGAGGAGGGGGAAGGTCATGCAATCTGTGTGCTTCCTCTAGGGACTCCACTCAAACTCCTCAACATTTAGCCCAACATTCTCTGCCTGCTTCTGGGCTTGACAGAACTTCAAACCTCCTTCAATCATTAGTCAAAACTTAGGAGCCCTGGAGGATGAAATGGCAACCCACTCAAGTATTTTTGCCTGAAAAATTCCATGAATGGGGTAGCCTGGTCATGGGGTCGCAAAAAGCTGGACACGGCTGAGCATGTCTTAAAAGCTGTGATTTTTCTCTTTCAGTCTGTACCCATCTGTTTTTATCACTCAACGATTCTTCATGATTTCTGGTCCCATCAGAGCATTCCCCTTTATATTGCAGTACTCATATGTGTAAACAATGTGCGAACACTCTTCTATCCTATGTTACACATAAACCATTTGAACATGATGAACTTGGAAGGTACATTGAGGAAACATCTTCATTCTTTTTTTCAAGCATTTCTTTCAAAGCTGCCTTACTGATCCTTGGACAATATCTCAGGCAGAAACAATAGCTTTTCATTAACTCTGGATCTTTACAATAGTCCAAACTTCTATTTTTCACCCAATTCAAAGCCCCTCTATCTCCCAGCTGCTGCCTGACCCAGAACCAGTCATAAGGAAGAGGTAATTACGGGCCCTTGCTTCTTTCTTTCCTGCCATACCCCTCCCTCCAGCTCCTGTCGGTTTGAAACGAAGTGGAAAACGACTGTGTTAGTGGAGGTGTCAGAGATGGCCAGCATCATCTGTGGTCCTCTCTTGGTTTTCAGTGCCCTCTGTCATGGCACACCTCCAGATGATGGCTGATCCTTTCCCAAGGGACCTTTGTTGGTTCTTCAGATTCCTCCATGGCAACCTCCTTACTCCCCCAGTCCTTGACAGAAATGATGCTCTCTGACCTCTCATAACACCTCAGCTACCATCATCAGCACATTCCAGGGATCCCCTTGCCCCTTCAAGCAGAAGCTTTGGGGGATGACTTGAGACCAATAACATTTCACGGAGTTCACTTGGCCCAGGGAAAATCTCTGCATGTGCAGATGCTCTAGCCACTGTCCTCTCTCCCCAGCTCACCATTGAGGCTACTCCATCTGGCCTCCTGCCCACCTCCACCTAGCTCACTTCACTCTCAAAATCTTGGGGCCACAAATTAAATTGCCCTATGATCTCCTTCCCATTCTCTCCTAGTGTTATTGGAGGAAGTCTATGGGTTTCTGCACTTGAGCAAGCATCTAGCAAGGAAATGAAATGTCAGTTTCCCTTCCTGCAGACAACCCCACTTTATGTGAGCTGTTTTCTTGCAGCCCCTGACTTGGCAGAAATAGGAAGAAACATCACAAAACAGTACAGGGCTCCCTGCAAACTCTCTTCAAAAAAAGTCCTTTCTCTAACCAGTCCCTTTATAGTTTTGCATTTCTAAGTTTGTATCTGTAGTTTTCCATTACATAGTGACACCCACTCTGCTATTTCAGTCTTACAGAAATGTGACTGGCTCCTCTCTTTGAAACATGTGGGTACTTAAAACCCACGATACCTACCTCTGAGGCTTCAGCCAATAATCAATCAGACGTAACAAGAAAAATTCTATTTAGGTTTGTGAATGTATGTGTCATTGTTCAACTTGCCCCAAAAGCAGACCTTGAAATAAAGACTTGACTTCAAATAACTTATTCTGTAGATAATTCCATGAAATAACAATGGGGAGTGGAAAAGCAAAACAGGAAAAGAAAGTCACCAATATATAGCTTGCTATCAAAAACTTCCGCTGTGTGTAACTAAGCTCAGTCTTGCTGGGAAGCTCTCAGAGCCTTTGCGGGGAGCTGAAGGAGCTGTGAGTCTAGGGATTTTATACATCTCACCTTTGGGTGAGGGCTGCTTCTGGGGGCCTCAGTTCCTCAGCATTTTCAGGTTGCCATTTGCATAGAACTGTTGACTCTGGTAACCAGAGAAAGCCATCAGGCAGAGAAATGCAGATTTTGGCCACTGGAAATCAAAGCAGTGTGCTCCAAAATGGTAAGAATGAGGGAAATCAAGGAAATGGGCAGAAAAGTAGGAGTGTCTGCTGCTGCTGCTGTGTGTGTGTATTAGGAGGAGGAACATGTGAAGACCAGCAAGCACTCTCCATTCTAAATCCCTACCGTGTGATATGTTACTAACTGTAATAGATTTGTCAAGAGCTTAATGGTCTTATCAACTCACCAGACCCAAATTGTGGTTTTCCCACCTAGTCCTCAATATCTGTTTCTTGCATACTCTACAGTATATAGACAAATAAGGGCACTTGTTCATCTAGTACATCCAATTTTCTGCAAACTCCAAATTCAAGAGGAACGTTCCCTGGGAACGTTCTGTCACACCTGAATGGTTGTAGCTCTATCTCTTGACCTTTTTTGAGATATGTTAATTTTTTAAACAGTCCTCCAAAAATTTGGTCCTTTATTTCTACAAAACTAATCATGGTTAACTACATTCTGAAACAGCAGAAAACAACTAAACACACACTAATCTCTATAGCTATAAAGCGAACTAACATTTAATAAGCGAAGTGTTAATTTTTATTAATATGTATCTTCTTACAAGCTATATGGATTTATATTACCCATAATGTAGTGGATTAGAAAAGTTTCTTTCTTCTCTTAAGATGAGAATTTGGTTTGTTATTTCTTAATTATGTCAAAGTGTGTTAGGAATCTGACCTAAGAAACCAGGTACTAAATGTGTTGTAGGATCAAATTATCTAAGGAAAACTTATTAACATGGTACTCTCTATTAGGAAAAAAACCCTTAAAGTCACATAGATAAATGTTTATCTTATTGACCACAAACACAGGGAATTCTGTAGATGTATACCTGCAGGGCAGGAGAAGGCAATGGCACCCCACTCCAGTACTCTTGCCTGGAAAATCCCAAGGACGGAGGAGCCTGCTGGGCTGCAGTCCATGGGGTCTCAAAGAGTCCGACACTACTGAGCAACTTCACTTTCACTTTTCACTTTCATGCACTGGAGAAAGAAATGGCAACCCACTCCAGTGTTCTTGCCTGGAGAATCCCAGGGACGGAGGAGCCTAGTGGGCTGCCATCTATGGGGTCACACAGAGTCGGACACGGCTGAAGGGACTTAGCATAGCATAGCATACCTGCAGGGCAGCAGGTTCCATGGTAATGTCATTTTCACAGCATGCCATGCTCTCTCCCCATCCTCTGTAGACCTGGAGTCTACCCTCCATCTCTCTCATCTTTACTCTCTGACTAGTGAACTCTGCTACAGCAGGCAGAGGAGTGTATTTCCTTTCACCATTAATGTTGGGACTGACTCGGTAATCTGCTGTAGCCAATGGAATATGCATCTACCACAGTGCTTGATAAAAGCAAATGAAATGAATTAATACATTTTGAGAGAAAAATCTACATTCAGAACCTGAACTTCTAACCTGTAATTTTGATGTATATGCCTTTTGTTTGTCATTTGCTTTCTGACTCCTTCCTTGCAAACCATATTTTTTAGTCTCTGTTGTCAGTCATTCCCAGTTATGTTCCGCCACTAAGAGGTACTTGCACTGAAAGAGAGAAGTCAGGGTTTTTCTCCCAATTTCTCTTCTTGGGAGGAGAGGATGCATTTCTAGCAGTGGCTGCTTCTCTTCTGTGATTCTACCTCCCACCAGACTGCCCTTCCTCCCTGATTCCATGGCCTTCATAGTCTAGCAAAGACACATCCTTTCTTGATCCTACCATTCCCTAGGGGCATACCAGCTGCCTGCAGTTAACAATCTTTGGGTTTCCTCATTTTCTCTTATTTGCATTTCAGCTTTTCTAATCCCTATTTTTCCTAAATTAAATTCCTTCTAGTAGTTTCATTTTACTAGCTGGATCCTGACGGGTAACCTATTTCAGGAGTCATGTACAAAACTATGTTTTTTTCTAAAACCTGGTTTCCAAGGGTTTGTTTTCCTCAGTTTTTCTTTGAGAGCATTCCTGAGATATGTTTTTCCATGTAGCTTCTTTTCTTTTCCTACAGTAATAGTATTTTGTACAAGTTCAGATAAAATTATACCCAGAACAAAAACAGCAATCAAAAAACCTCAGTCCACTCTTGTCATTTGTTTCCAAATCAATTCACAGATTAAAGATGTCAGTTGCAATCAAATCGATCTATAAATCTGATAAATTCCTATCAAAATCTTAACAGACTTTTTTCATGAAAATTGAAAACTGCTTCTAAAATTTATATGAAAGTGCAAAGGGCCAAGAATAATAACTTCGTAAAGAAAAATAAGGGGGGAAGAACTTTTCCACCAGATATCAAGACATATTTAAAAGATATGATGATAAAGAAACTGTGGTACTGCTTCAAGGACAAACACATAGACCACTGAAATGGGACGGATTGATATTCTAGAGGAGTCCAGAAACATGCCCATTAACATGCACATATGAATTCTAGGTTTTTTCCAAAGTTAAACTACACAACAGTTGGGAAATATGGTCATTTTAGTAAAAAGAAAAAAAAACAAATTCCCAGAAAAATTAGGTGTTGATTTTTTTAAATTTATTTTTCATTGAAGGATAATGGCTTTACAGAATTTTGCTGTTTTCTGTCAAATCTCAACATGAATCAGCCATAGGTATACATATATCCCCTCCCTTTTGAAGCTCCCTCCCATCTCCCTCCCCATCCCACCACTCTAGGTTGATACAGAGCCCCTGTTTGAGTTTCCTGAGACATACAGCAAATTCCTGTTGGCTACCTATTTTACATATGGTAATGTAAGTTTCCTTGTTACTCTTTCCATACATCTCACCCTCTCCTTCCTAGAACCTATTATACAGAGTGAAGTGAGTCAGAAAGAGAAAGATAAATACCGTATTCTAACACATATATAAGGAATCTAGAAAAATGGTACTAAAGAATTTACTTACAGGGCAACAATGGAGAAACAGACATAGAAAATAGACTTCTGCTTTTTTTTAAAAAATGGGAATTCCTGGAGGTCTAGAGGTTAAGATTCTGCGCTTCCTGCTCAGCCAAAACAAAAAGCAAAAAACAAAAACAAAAAACAAAAAAAACAAAAAACAAAAAAGTGACCATGCCTCTATCTCATAGGATGTTTATTCTAAAGCCCTTGTTCATAAAGAAAATACTGATTTCCTCTGTCATCCTGCTTTGAGAGAATTCATGAGAAATCTTCCGCGGCCCCCCCCTCTGCACTGTACATGTTAATCTAAATGTCAAAAGCAAAAATAATAAAAAGTTTATAAAATAATGAGAAAAAAAGAAAACTAAGTCTGAATATAGGAACTGGTTATCGGCCAACTACAATAATGAAAAGAGATAC
>NW_011494635.1:9641343-9645633 GCF_000754665.1 Bison bison bison
GCCTCAAACACGTTTCTAGGTAAGGAGGTTGGCGGCTGGGGTCGGGGGTGGGGGTGGTTTGGAGGGGTTGGAGAAGGCGGGATGCGGGGAAGATGAGAAATATATTTCGACAATCTAAGCAGGACTCGCTCCTTTCCCCTCTGGACTTCGATTTGAGCTACCTCTCCTCATCCTTCCACCCTTTCTGCCTAACTCTCCACTCGCGCTGAAGACTCAGAGCACCGAGGCGACTGCACTGGCGTAAATTTCTACCTAAGTGCGCCACCGCCCCTGAAGGCCGTTTCATGACGTCAGAGCTAAGCGAGGGGGCGCCGCCTCCAGGGTGCCAGTCCCTCCCAGCCCTGCGGCCCTGGCTTGCCCTTTAAAAGAGCAGGGCCTGCGCCAACCACCCCACACCGCGGGGACCAGGATACAAGGTTGTTTTCCCACAGCATCTTCATCTCGCCTTCCGTCCCCTTCTCATTCACCCTTCCGACTGCTATCCTCTTCTCCGCGCAGATTTGGACGAGCGAGGCCATGCAGCCGGCAGCCCTTCTCGGCCTTCTGGGAGCCACGGTGGTTGCGGGTGAGTGGGCGCGGCTGGCCGTTCAGCACCGCGGACAGCGCCAGCCTCTGTCTCCTTGGCAGTTCCGGGCATCTTGGCTGGTGGATACTGGGTGAGAGGGAGGGTTGAGTGAAGGTCTCTCCCTCTTGATTGAGGCTCTTAATTTCTTCCCTTCCCTGAGTGTTTCCCTTCAACTGCCCGCCCCAACATCTGACTTGGAAAAAGCCAGAGGACTTCCTAGCTCATGTCTAAAATGTCACATCCTCTCCATCTATTTAGAGAAATGCTGTTATAGTCTTTTTCTGTATCTGAAATTAAGTGTTTGGCTTTTTAAAGCCAGATGACCACGGAGAGACAGGAGTATACCTATTATATTAGTTGGCAACTGTATAATTTCTATGACTGTTAATATTATTTAAACATAATGAGATAAAGATAAGTCTCTTATGTATATATGTATATATCTTTTTTCTTAACATATATGTTAAGAAATGACACATATGTATGTTCATTTATCGACAGGTTTAATGTAATATTTTTCTGTATTTTATATTTCTGTCTCTGGGAAGAGGTAATTTCACACTCAGATTAATACATCTTTAAGTTATAAATGAGAAGTGCAGTAGATATTTTGACTTTTGTGCTCCAGAAAAATAGTGAGTGTGAAATAACCACAAAAATATTCTTAGAGTAGTAAAAATAAATTGTTTTAGTTAATTTGGGAGGATGCAATTTTAAGTAGTAGATATTTGACAGTTTCTTTATGTGTGGAAAATTGTGGGATTAATCTTTCAAACTGCTCTGAATCTCAATGATCTTTGGAAATTTGCGGGGGAGGGGGAGTGTGTGTGTGTGTGTGTGTGTGTGTGTATTTGCATGCTGAAGTCACTACAAGTCCACTGAAAAGTAAATATGCTGCCACCAGATTAAACTGGAGGTTTTTTTTTTAAACTGTCTTAGTGACCTCGTAGAATATTGTTCTTATCTAAGATTGAAATTCCTAACTAGAATTGAAGCATTGCTATCCATGAATATGAGGGTTCCATTGACAGTAATTACTGGATCCCAGATGTAAAGAGAGACAAAAGCCAGAGGTAATTTCTTTATTGCAAAGTCAGAATTTTCAAAAACTTCTGTCACTGTTACAAATTGCCTACAAATGTTCATGATTTAATTAAAGAAAGCCAAATAAATGTTTAGAGTCCTTCCTGGTGAAAAATATTTGCAGAAAGGAATTGCTTAATAGGCTAAATCTGTGCTATACATTGTGCTATAGACCACAAAAACAATGTTATTTCTGAGACTTATTTACCTACACGTGTATTAGTCACTAAGTTGTGTCTGACTCTTTGTGACCCATGGACTGTAGCCCACCAGGTTCCTCTGTCCATGGAATTCTCCAGGCAGGAATACTGGAGTGGGTTGCCATTCCCTTCTCCAGAGGATCTTCTCAACCCAGGGATCAAACCCAGTCTCTTGCATTGCAGGCAGTTTCTTTACCACTGAGCTACCAGGGAAGCCCCTATAGTGGTAAAATATTTATGGCTCTTTTGCAAGATAATATTTTAAGAAGGGTTTATATTTTAATGTCACTAAAATCATGATATTCTTTTAAAAAGTTTTTTTTTTTTACTGAGCTATAATTCACACACCATAAAATCTATACTTTTTAAAGTGCATAAATCAGTGATTTTTTGAACACTCACAGATTGTGTAACCATTATAACATTTCAGAACATTTTCTCTCACCCCAGGAAAAAAAAACTCTATTCCCCATTCCCTCCTCCTTCAAATGCTTGGAAATGAGACATGGTAACCTTCGAGCAGAGTTTGTTATTTACCAAAATCACAGGAATCCTGTGGAAACCATCTGGTTTATTTCCTACCATTATGAGCTTCTGGAAGGAGATCTATATCTCTCTACAGTAGTTACTATGCATCCTAAAAATTAATATGCATTCAGGAGCTGCATGCTATTCATATTACACTAGGTAAGATGGTTTCTGCATTCAAAAGAGCTTGCTTACTGTATTATTTTATAGCTGTTTTATTTTCACTCTGGGATGAAACCTTAGTTTGTTAGTCTTATTTGTTGTTCTTGTTCAGTCTCTCAATCGTATCCAGCTTTTTGCAACCCCATGGACTGCAGCACCCCAGGCTTCCCTGTCCTTCATCATATCCCGAAGCTAACTCAAACTCATGTCCATTGAGTCAGTGATGTCATCCAACCATCTCATCTTCTGTCATCCCCTTCTCCTACAAAAAAAGATCTTAATGACCCAGATAACCACAGTGGTGTGATCACTCATCTAGAGCCAGACATACTGGAATGCAAAGTCAAGGGGGCTTTAGGAAGCATCACTATGACCAAAGCTAGTGGAGGTGATGGAATTCCAGCTGAGCTATTTCAAATCCTGAAAGATGATGTTGTGAAAGTGCTGCACTCAGTATGCCAGCAAACTTGGAAAACTCAGCAGTTAGTCTTATGGAATACTAATATTTTGGAAGTTATTCTCAGATTTACCATGTGATATTATTTGAAGGTTTTTCTGCCATTTGATTACTTCACTTTTATCATAATCATTGGGTTTTCTTTTGTGACCCCTAAATCTTAACTTATACAGAAATAAAGTAAGCTACTTTAGGGGTATCAACATATTTTTGGTTATTACTTTGCTGTCACAGAGTCTACTGGAAGAGATACAATAGAACTTAGATATCTCACTAGATGCATAATATGTTTTCATAAGGAGATCTGAGTTCCATCAAACACATCTGAAGAGCCTCAATCAGGGAAACAGGACTGTTCTATAAAAACAAACATAAGTTACAAATTATTTAGAGTCACTAAAGAAAAATATTCCTCTGCCCCAAATAGTTAATAATAGCAACTATTATATATTTGTAGGGAGAAAAAAGAGAAAAGTTATTAGCAAGAAAATGTATTACCAATGAAAGTTTAGTAAAGCTAGAATTTAAAAAGGCACCTTCTAATTTATCACAGGAGTAATTTTCTCAGTTACTGCTTTTCAGGGGATTTCCTGGATATCAGGTGGAAAGAGTAAGTGCTGAAGTAGGAATGTTCTCAAATAACAGTCATTTGGGGGATAAAATAATGGCCCAGCACATTAGACTCTGAATGTCAAAGATGGCCATCCAGATTTTGTATGAACTACATTTCAGGAACATCATGGGGTCATACCTTGTCAGCCACCTCTCAAATATTTTACCCAACACTGCATTACTTAAGTCCCTTGAAACAACTGAAGTAGATCTCAGGCTGTGCTTTGATAAGGAAAATTCAGTAAGGTAAGTAAATGAAATAGGAGTTTTATTTCTAAATTGAGTGCTATGGTTTGACTAGGGGGAAGCAGTTCAAGAGACTTTGAAAGCAAATATTTGGGAAAGGTCAGGTTGCTGGTAATAAGCGGCTCACTTGAATAGCTTACATCTCTGATGTCTGAGAGTTTTGCTCTTGCTCCAAATATCTCTTCACTTGTTTCAAATTCCTGGAAGGATCTTTTGCACTGAGCTTCTCCAGTGATAATAACTGGAAGTATCAGGAGAACTATGGAGATGGGCCTGTATGTAAATGCTTTGAACTCCTCCAGTGGAAAGGGCTTAGACAGAACAAAATCAAAGTGAAAGATAAAAAAGTCAAAGCAACTGAAAAAGGCACTGCAAAATTAAAAACACCTGAAGCATTTCCTAAGACGACAAAAGCATCTCAATCATGGGTTTAAAAT
>NW_011494635.1:9645733-9657258 GCF_000754665.1 Bison bison bison
TAATTTAAATAAATTAAAATTTATCTTTTTACAATATCTCATGAGCCTCTGTTAAACACTTATTTGCATGTGCTATCATGGACTCGGTGCTGTCCTGATAAAATTAGATAATTTCCATTGGAGAAGGAAATGGCAACCCACTCCAGTATTCTTGCCTGGAAAATCCCATGGACAGAGTAGCCTGGTAGGCTACAGTCAGTCTGTGGGGTCGCAAAGAGTCAGACACGACTGAGCGACTTCACTTTCTTTCTTTCTTTCATGTTCTTTACCTGGATGCAGACAACATGGGGGATGGGAAGCCACACTGATACAGCCACATTAGCACGCTTGTCTAAGAAAAGACTTGGGGTAAAACAGGGTAATTAATTATATAAAATAATCACAACCAAGTTTTGTAAAGGAAGTGAATTTCAGGAAAATATTTTCTTGGGGACTGGAAGAGGCAGAGGGAATCACATATCTTTACCCATTTTGAGTAGGCAGAAAGGTTGAGGAGGGCACCCTAGTTTCATTTAAACTAGGTTTGCTTTTAATTTTTTATTGCTATATATAGAAAACTGCATGAATCATAAGTTTACAGTTTGGGCTTCCCTGGTGGTTCTGGGCTAGAGAATCCACCTACTAATGCAGGAGATATGGCTTTGATCCCTGATCCAGGAAGATCCCACATGTCTCAGAGCAACTAAGCCCATGTTCTGCAACTATATTAAGCCTGTGCACACAACTAATGAGTCCTTGTGTCCTAGAGCCCATGGTCCACAAGAGAACCTACCACAATGAGAAGCCTGTGTACCACAAATAGACAATAGTCCCTGCTTTCTGCAACTGGAGAAACACCTACCCAGCAACAAAGACCCAGCACAACCAAAAATAAATAAAGACAATTATTTTCAAAAAGAGTTTTTTTGAAAAAAGAAAGATCCCACATCCCACGTGGCCAAAAAATTAAAGTATACTTCTTACTGAATTTTTCACTCATTGAACACACCTGTGTAATCAGCACCCAGATGGAAAATAGAACATTGTCAGTATCCCAGAAGGTCTCCTTCTGTGGATATGATTTATATTGGATATAAGATTCCTAATCTTGTTTACAACATGTTAAGGGAAAACAGCTGTGTATGTGTATGTGTGTGTGTATACATGCAACTGGGGTGATTCTGGTCCCTGAGGCAGACATCCCCAACTGTCTCCACCTTGTTCAGCTCTGACTCTGCTCCTCCTTCCAAGAAACAAGCTAGGGGTGGGGTGATTTTGTGAGTTTGCAGACACACAGCTTCCAAAATCAACTCAAGTTGTTTCCCATTCCTTTTCTCCTTCTAAGCCGTCAGCTCTATGCCAGTGGACATCAGGAACCACAATGAAGTAGTGGTAAGTTGAAATGGAATTCTGAAATCTAGATTTTTATCTAGACTCTAGATTCTCCCACTCATTATCTCATCAAACTAAACAAAACAAAAAAACAAACAATAATGTGGAAACGGGAGTAAGTGATGTCCCTCTTGCCCTGTTTTTTTTACCTTCTTCCTGGATGTTTTAGTGCCCATGAGGATAGCTGTCATCACACCATTTTCCTTCTAATCTGTTCAGAAGTGGGTATTTCTTTCTTTCTCTGGACAGTCTTGACCCAGTGCCTTTTTGCATTGCTCTGTGGAGAGGCCTGGGAGGTTTAAGTACAGACCTTGTGAATCTACATTCCTCCAAGGATTCTGCATAAGTACAGGTCACACAGTCAAGCTTCTCTTGACAGCAGCTCTGGGTTAAGTAGTCCATCCCAGTGATACCAGCTTTGCCAACCTACTTTTGGGTTCCCCCCTAGGTGACTCACTGCATCATCGAGGTCCTCTCAAATGCCCTATTGAAGTCCAGCGCTCCACCCATCACCCCCGAGTGCCGACAAGTCCTGAAGAAGAGTAAGTGCCCTCCACTGCAGGAAATATTTGTCCTTTCTCCTGCTCCCTCCATTTCAACTTCCACTTTACTTCCCTATGACCCAGGGGTGTGATGTAGTGGGAAGGGTACAGGCTCAATCAGTATCTGGGGAGATAAGCTATGGCTTTTAGTCCTTGCTATGCCACTTCACTTAGTAGCTAGTGTTACCATGGGGAAGACCCCTTGCCTCTCTGGGCCTATTTCCTCAAATTAAATGAGGGAGTTGAACTCGATGATAGTCTGTGAGATGTTTATCAGTTCTTAAATTCCTTGGCTTGAGAGTTTGGAATTTTAAAACAGGCTTTTATTTAGTGGAGGGAGGTATGGGGAATGCTTGTTTGTGATTAGACAGAGGGGAGAAGTGTTGAAAGATGAAAGGATAGAAGAAAACAAAAATTATGCTTCTCTTTGCTTTCTACTCTTCTGACAACGAGGAGTTAGAAGCTTGGAAAGGTGACTGGGAAACTTTTGGCCGGTTTATGTAACAGATTGGGTAAGCCATTTTAATGCATAGTTTATTAGAATGTGTGTGTGTGCACATGCATGCACACGTGCACACATGCAACTCTTGGCAGCTCTTGCCAGGCTCTTCTGTCCATGGAATTTTCCAGGCAAAAATACTGAAGTGGTTTGCCATTTCCTTCTTCAGGGGATATTCCTGAATCAGGGATAGAACCTGAGTCTCCTGCATTGGCAGGCGGATTCTTTACCTCTGTACCACCTGGGAAGCCCGTTGTTAGAATGAGTGGTACTACCAAATGGTGTCAGGAGTTTCAGGCCTGAGACTTGGAAGGGGTGGGGACAGACCTGGGAAGCCCGATGTTAGAATGAGTGGTACTACCAAATGGTGTCAGGAGTTTCAGGCCTGAGACTTGGAAGGGGTGGGGACAGACTTAGAGCTCAGAGTGTGAGCTGGGAAGCCCGATGTTAGAATGAGTGGTACTACCAAATGGTGTCAGGAGTTTCAGGCCTGAGACTTGGAAGGGGTGGGGACAGACCTGGGAAGCCCGATGTTAGAATGAGTGGTACTACCAAATGGTGTCAGGAGTTTCAGGCCTGAGACTTGGAAGGGGTGGGGACAGACCTGGGAAGCCCGATGTTAGAATGAGTGGTACTACCAAATGGTGTCAGGAGTTTCAGGCCTGAGACTTGGAAGGGGTGGGGACAGACCTGGGAAGCCCGATGTTAGAATGAGTGGTACTACCAAATGGTGTCAGGAGTTTCAGGCCTGAGACTTGGAAGGGGTGGGGACAGACTTAGAGCATCCAAAAAATCAGAGTGATGGCCTTCTGAGTATAGACTGGGATGTTTCTCTGCAAAACAGCTTATGCTGAAAACAAAATTTGAACAGTGATACAACCAGTATTCATTGGGAGTTGACTCAAAGAGACAAATTTTGCAAAACTATGCATCTCTTTTATCATAAAGTCAAACTGATTCAAAAAAATCCCCAAAGTTCTGCTCTCTTTAACATCTTCCTCTGCTTTTAAATTTTGAGTCAGGCTATGAACAAAAGATTTTATTTTTTTCTTTTCACCTTCAAAATCTCCCATTGCAAGATAATACTCTCTTTCCATTGCTGCACATGAGGCCCCATGTATAAAATTATATTTAAAAAAAGTATTAGTGACTAGCCAAAAGAGTAACCTGGGGGACTCTATCCACCACTGGGGGCTTCAGGATAACCATAGGAGGTGTGGGAGCTTGAGGCCGTAGGAGCCCCATGCACAGTGGAAGGAAGCTTCCTTACCATTCCCAGCCTAATACTTTTATGAATTTCTCCCCAACTTTCTCTTCCAGCGGTTACAGAAATGAGCTTGTTTGAATGAGCTTATTAACCGTTGCAGGGAATGAGTGAGAGCAGGGGTGGGTCTCCTGGCAGGGACTAAAATCTGCTCCTTTGGGCCAACCCATCTTGCTCTCTCCCTTCCCCTTTCTTTGTTTACCAGATGAATGTAGAAGTTCTGGGTCTGTCAGACTAGGTCATCAAAGAACCATGATTGCTTTTTGTTGTTCAGTCACTTAGAAGAGTTATTGATTGTAGGGCAAACTGCTGTTAACTGCCAAGATCAGATTCTTAACCCTCAGATAGGATTCTAGCTTTTGCTCATCATTGACTGTGCCCTGGGTTTTTTTGAGGTCTCTTGAGAGATCCCCAAGAAAACTGGCAAAAATCAAATGACCCATGTCTATCAGGACCTTAGAGACTTCACAGCCAGAGAGCCATTCAATACTGAGATCAGGAAAATTTGAGCTCTTCCAGGGTGGCAGAGACTCAAACACCAGTCAGGGCCAGACAGACAGATAACAGAAAGGAGTAAAACAGGACATGAAGTGACTCACAAACTGGAGGATACATGCCCCTTCTAAAGGGGAGTAGATTTTTCGCAGCTTCAATCCTATTGTGAAAGAAATATGGATTCTGTTGAGAGATCTTGGGATTTTTCACAATAATTTAAAAGTTGGATTTTCCTGAGCAGTATCTCCTGGCATTTAAGTATTGCCTCTGAATTCAAATTTACTGAAAATGTTATTTAGGCCAAATACAACTCACCTCTGGGCTACCAGTTCATAACTTCTGTTGACTGGAAAAAAAAAAAGCACAGCCAAAAGTTGAGAATTATGTTTTATTCCATGGACATATTGAGGATTTAAGCCCAGGAAACAGCCTCTCAGATAGCTCTGAGGGGCTATTTTGAAGAGGTAAGGGAGGAGCCAGGATATATAGGAGGTTTTGCAACAAAAACCAGGTAATCAGAACTTCAAAAGTTTACTGGTAATTGAAGATAACCAGACATCTTAAGTTAATGAATTTGGCACTTTTCTACATATGGGAAAATGCAAGAGTCTGGGATTATTGAAGTCATCCCTTGGATTATGTACTTTTATCTTATTTTTTTCCTTCCTAAATCCCTTCTGGGTACACAATTAGGTGTGGCTGATGTCTTGATGACCATAAATAACATCCTTTGTTTACTGACTTGGCAGGTGACATTCTTTGTCCACACTTCTGTCCTATTCTGGTTTTCTCTTTCACTGAAAACTAATGGAGTTTTCTGCCAACTAGATGGATGAATTTCTTCATGCAGCCTTCCTCCCATTCCCAGCCCATCTCCACTCCCACTCTTTCCAGCACATCTCTGGATGTGCTGAGCAAATGAACATTTGGGGAATAAAGAAGAATCATTGTTTTATGGTTTGAAGAGACCTTAGGGAATTCATGGTCCAATTTAACAGGTACAAAAATCTATTTGACCTGGTTGATCTGGTCCTCTTTGCAACATGACAGTCAGGGAAGGAAGGTGCATTTTTCCCCTTTTTATTTGAAGTAAGAGTGAGCTTTACACCTTCATTTTCAGATTGACAAAACTGTATGCTGCTAATCACAGCCCTCCTCATATCTCACCTGAAGGGGCTAAAAGCTAAATTTAGGAAGAAGTGCTAAGTCTCAGGCAAGCTGCTATAGGCAGCATACATTTAACCAGAAAAAAATAAAAATAATTATCTTCCTTACCAGCAGGGAGTAGGAAATGGGCCACACAGCCTCTGCCCGGGGAAGCTGAGATGCTGTTTGAATGATGTCAGTATCTGCTCAGATCCTCCGTGCTTATCTGTGCCTACCTGGTCAGCCCTGCCTCAGTGCTACACACACCATCACTGGCTCTTAAAAGGCAGAGGCATTGGTGAGGAGCTAGCCCTCAAGTGTCTGGGTGTGAAAGGTCAGGGACATTTCAGTTGCCTCATAAAACATGAGAATATTATTATGCCAGACTAGGCTTTTAAGCAGAGAGGAATAGACTGCTTTCTTGGACATTTTTACAAAACAGACCAATTTTTTCTGTTTTGCAAGTGTCAATTCAAAATGAATCATCAAGAGTTGTTCAGTAGAAATACCATGTGAACCACAAATATAATTTCAAATTTTCCAGTAGCCACCTTAAAAAAGTAAAAAGAATAAATAATAATAAATTTAATAAATAAATAATAATACATTTAATTTTGTCCCATTTACTTTATCAATATAATTTTTATATATCCAATTTATTTATAATACCAAAATATTATCATTTCAACATACAATCAATATGAAAATTTGAGACATCTTACATTCTTTTTTTTAATCTGAGGTATCTGACATCTTGTCACGTCTTATATTTATGGCATGTCTCAGTTTGGACCAGCCACATTTCAAGTCCTCAATAGCCACAAAGGGTTGGTGACTCTCACCATGGATGGCACAGAGGTCAGCCCAGAGCTGTGAGCGGCCTTGACTTCAGTTGTTCTATCTGAATTCAGTGACATCAGTTGAAATCCAAGCCCTCCAAGCTAACAACTCAGTGTTAACTGCATTATCTCCTTTCGTGGGATGCCCTTGAGTTAAGGGACTTCCCTGGTGGCTCAGGGAAAGTGTCTGTCTATTGCAGGAGACCTGGGTTCGATCCCTGGGTTGGGAAGATCCTCTGGAGAAGGAAATGGCAACCCACTCCAGTACTCTTGCCTGGAAAATCCCATAGACAGAGGAGCTACAGTCTGTGGGTTAGGAAAGAGTTGGACACCATTGAGCGACTTCACCTTACCTAACCTTACCTTAGTAAAGAAGCTATCAACAAATAATGAATTTGAGTCAGTTTAGTGAGGTGGATGAACCTAGAGCCTGTTACATAGAATGAAGTAGGTCAGAAAGTGAAAAACAAATATTGTATATTAACACAAATATATGGAATCTAGAAAAATGGTACTGATGAATCTATTTGTAGGGCAGGAATAGAGATTCAGACATAGAGAATACAATTATGGACAGAGCAGGGGAAGAAGATGTTGGGACAAATTGAGAGAATAGCATTGAAAGATATACATTACCAAGTGATTGTTAATGGGAAGTTGCCATTTAGAGCAGGGAGCTCAGCCTCGTTGTTCTCTGATAATCTAGAGGGCTGGGATGGGGTAAGAGGTGGAAGGGAGGTTCAAGAGGGAGGGGACATGTGTATACCTGTGGCTGATTCATGTTGATATATGGTAGAAACCAACACAACGTGGTAAACCAATTATCCTCCAATTAAAATTAACTAACTTTTAAAAAAGCTGTCAACATTTGGAAAAGATGAGAGAAAACAATATTCAGTTAAAGTATTTGTTACACCATCTACTGTAACTGTTGACTTGTGTAATACAAAGATAATTCAGTTTACTGAAGTTCATTTTCAATGTTTAAGAACAGGAGGGGCAGATGGGACCTGAATGAGGGAAGGACATGGTCCCTTCCACTGCTGTGCGGTTTTCTCAGAAGAAATACACACCCTGCTTATCACCAATTATTAAGTTATATTGTCACTTACTGCTAAGTTGCATTTATACAGTTGATTGGATAATTAAAGTCTGATAAACTAAGAGTCAGACAAGTCTGAGTGACTGAAAAACAACAAACTAATAATTAAAGAAATTTAATCCTCTGTTGAATCTGATATTTCCCATTTTTGCTATTTAACTTTACTTAGCTGGGTTCTAGTGGAAGATATTTACACAATGCTAATTTTTAAAGGCTTACTTAGAGTAAATTTGGAAAGAATGGTCCTTAATTACACCTCTCTGAGCCTCAATGTCTCTGTAGTCACAAGGAGGTTGAACTACACAAATTCTAAGGTTTCTTCTGGTTCTAAATTCTAACATTTTATAGAATTTTTATAGTATTTTATAAACCTATATTTGAGTTTCAATTTGGTCACTGAAAGATGCTCAGGTGATCCAGTGGTTAAGAATCCACCTAACAATGCAGAAGACACAGGTTTGATCTCTGGAACTGGAAGCTCCCACATGTCTTGGAGCAACTTAGCCCAATACACCACAACTACTGAGCCTGTGCTCTGCAACAAAAGAAGCCACCAAAATGAGACGCCTGTACACCACAAGGAAGAGTAGACCCCCAACTCACTGCAACTAGAGAAAAGCCCGCAGGCAGCAAAGAAGTCCCCCCCAGAAAATGCAGCCAAAATAAATGTTTATTGGGTGTTATGAAAAAATAAATATATAGAATATTTATTATCAAATTTAAATACAGCTAGGGAGTTTTCATACCATTTCTTTCAAAAGTAATCTTAAAAAATTAACTTAAAAGATTACCCAAGGATTTTCAGGATCTTTAGGGTTTGTAGTGATCACTGAGGCTGGTGCTTACTGAACCACAAGCAATTCTGAAGTGATACTCTTTTTTATTTTCATTATAGATGGAAAAGAGCTCAAAGATGAAGAGAAAAGTGAAAATGAAAACACAAGGTTTGAAGTGAGATTGTTGAGAGACCCAGCTGACACCTCAGAAGCCCCCGGGCTCTCCAGTAGGGAGGACTCAGGGGAGGGGGATGCCCAAGTCCCAACAGTAGCAGACACGGAGAGCGGTGGGCATAGCCGAGAGCGGGCAGGTGAGCCCCCGGGAAGTCAAGTGGCCAAAGAAGCAAAGACACGCTATTCTCAGAGCGAGGGACAGAACAGGGAGGAAGAAATGGTGAAATACCAGAAAAGGGAACGTGGGGAAGTTGGCAGTGAGGAGAGACTGTCTGAAGGGCCGGGAAAGGCACAAATGGCTTTTCTCAACCAAAGAAACCAGACTCCGGCTAAGAAAGAGGAGTTAGTGTCCAGATACGATACACAGTCTGCCAGGGGCCTTGAGAAGTCGCACAGCCGGGAAAGGAGCAGCCAGGAGAGTGGAGAGGAGACCAAGAGCCAGGAGAACTGGCCCCAAGAGCTGCAACGCCATCCGGAGGGCCAGGAAGCACCCGGCGAAAGTGAAGAGGATGCCAGCCCCGAGGTGGACAAACGGCGCTCGAGGCCAAGACACCACCACGGGAGGAGCAGGCCCGACAGGTCCTCCCAGGAGGGGAATCCTCCCCTCGAGGAGGAGTCACACGTGGGCACGGGCAACTCAGACGAAGAGAAAGCCCGCCATCCAGCCCACTTTAGGGCTTTGGAGGAGGGAGCCGAATATGGGGAGGAAGTGAGGAGACACTCAGCTGCCCAGGCTCCTGGAGACTTGCAGGGGGCACGATTCGGGGGCAGAGGACGTGGAGAGCACCAGGCTCTAAGGCGTCCCAGCGAGGAGAGCCTAGAGCAGGAAAACAAGAGACATGGCCTCAGCCCGGATCTAAACATGGCGCAGGGATACAGCGAGGAAAGCGAGGAAGAGAGGGGTCCGGCCCGGGGACCCAGCTACAGAGCCCGGGGAGGGGAGGCGGCGGCCTACTCCACACTAGGCCAAACAGATGAGAAACGGTTCTTGGGTGAAACGCACCACCGTGTTCAGGAAAGCCAGAGGGACAAGGCGAGGCGCCGCCTACCAGGCGAGCTGAGAAATTACCTCGACTATGGTGAGGAAAAGGGTGAGGAAGCAGCCAGAGGGAAGTGGCAGCCGCAGGGAGACCCGCGAGACGCTGACGAGAACAGGGAAGAGGCTAGGCTTCGAGGCAAACAGTATGCTCCCCATCACATCACTGAAAAGAGATTAGGGGAGCTACTCAATCCATTCTACGACCCTTCCCAGTGGAAGAGCAGCCGTTTTGAGAGAAAAGACCCCATGGATGACAGTTTTCTTGAGGGTGAAGAGGAAAACGGGCTGACCTTGAATGAGAAAAATTTCTTCCCAGAATACAACTATGACTGGTGGGAGAAAAAGCCCTTTGAAGAGGATGTAAACTGGGGGTATGAGAAGAGAAACCCGGTCCCCAAACTGGATCTAAAAAGGCAGTATGACCGAGTGGCCGAACTGGACCAGCTCCTTCACTACAGGAAGAAGTCAGCTGAGTTCCCAGACTTCTATGACTCCGAGGAGCAGATGAGCCCACAACACACAGCAGAAAATGAAGAGGAGAAGGCTGGCCAAGGAGTTCTGACGGAGGAAGAGGTATAGTGTGGGGCTTCTGCTTAAAACTAACTTCAGATAGTTAATGTTCGTATATTATGTACAAGATTATCTAATGTTACGGGGAAAATGATGGGAATTAATCACCATGAGACTGTAGACCTAGTAAGGGAATGGAGACAACATCTAGGTTTGATTTCTACCTGGCATCTAGCCGTTGTCCACATCCCTGTCAACTTCCTCCCACTGCAGTGCTTCTCAACCTCAGCTACACATTGTCATCACCTGGAGAGATTGAAAAATTACTGACATTCTGTGACCCACCCCCAGAGATTCTGTCTGGTACTGGGTGCTGCCTGAGCATCAGGATGTTTTAAAGCTCCCAGGTGGTTTCAATATTCAGCCAAGGTTGAAAACCACTGGCCTAGTGTATTCTCCTTGGTCATTTGACTTTTCATCACTATTTCCCAGGGTAGGAAAGAACAGATGGTACACAAATTAGTTGCTTTGTTCTCTCTTTATTATCTCCTAGCCTACAACATGGAGAAGGCAATGGCACCCCACTCCAGTACTCTTGCCTGGAAAATCCCATGGACGGAGGAGCCTGGTAGGCTGCAGTCCATGGGGTCACGAAGAGTTGGACATGACTGAGCGACTTCATTTTCACTTTTCACTTTCATGCATTGGAGAAGGAAATGGCAACCCACTCCAGTGTTCTTGCCTGGAGAATCCCAGGGATGGCAGAGCCTGGTGGGCTGCCGTCTATGGGGTCGCATAGAGTCGGACACGACTGAAGCAACTTAGCAGCAGCAGCAGCCTACAACATTCAGACATCTATGTCTGGGAGAAGTAACATTCCTGGAGCATTACCTTCCTAACAGTGTTTTGTTTTGTTTGTTTGTTTTTTCTGCCAGTATTGATTATGTAGGTTGGTGCTTCTCAAAGTTGAATGTGCATCAGAATCATATGGGATTTCTAGCCTTAGAGTGTCTGGTTTGGTAGGTAGGCCCCAGGTAGGGCCCAAGAACCTGTATTTCTGATAAGTTCCCTAGTGATGCTGATGCTGCTGGTCAAGGAACTGCATTTTGAAAACCACTGATGTAGGGTATCTTCTATAGCCTCTAACATATCAAAAACTCCCTTTTCTGTTCATACTCCCTCAAACTACAAAAAGGTAGGTTGTTTTTTGATCTGGGACCTCATGCCTCCACTTTTCTATATTTTCTAGGAAAAAGAACTTGAAAACTTGGCTGCGATGGATTTGGAACTACAGAAAATAGCTGAGAAGTTCAGTGGTACCCAAAGGGGCTAATGGTCATTAGAGTAAAGGGCAGATTTTAAGACAGCCTTCACATGATCTGTTATCCACCACTTCACTGAAAGACCCCATTTATTTATCCAAAGGCAGAAAGTAGAATTTACTCATCCAATGTTTGACACAATTGGAAATGTCTTTGATTTTTGCCAGAGTGCTATTGGAAATATAAATAGCATGACTTGTAGTATACTCTTTATAAAAAAGTAGATATATTAACATGCTTGTGACAATGACTGTGCTACTGTCCTTGAAAAAATGTCTTAGTTTGAAGTAATAAAAGATTCACCTGAGGCCAAAAGCGTCATGTTCGCAGTTTCCCTTGGTCTAATAGTCTGACTTTCAGATCCATTCTTCAAAATAAATTCTAAAATACAGCACTTAAGATTTGTTGGTTTCTTGGTCTTTGGATGCAGAATAGAAAAAAAAAAA
>NW_011494635.1:9657358-9662304 GCF_000754665.1 Bison bison bison
CATCTGAAATAAAAGAATCCTCCAGTACTCTTGCCTGGAAAATCCCATGGACAGAGGAGCCTGGTGGGCTTCAGTCCATGGGGTCGCTAAGAGTCGGACACGACTGAGCGACTTCACTTTCACTTCTCACTTTCATACATTGGAGAAGGAAATGGCAACCCACTCTTGCCTGGAGAATCCCAGGGACAGGGGAGCCTGGTGGCCTGCCGTCTATGGGGTCACACAGAGTTGGACACGACTGAAGCGACTTAGCAGCAGCAGCAATGGAGGATATAAAGATAAAGAGATCAGGAAAAGGCATCTATTCCCCTGGGCTGGAGAAAGGATAAATAGACTTAAAGAACCTGTTTCAAAAATGATTATAAGACATTAATTTTAAAATCCTATCACCTGGAGAGCTCTGGGAATAGCCAGCCAGAGTCATTTTTCAGGGCTGAGGAGAAAGTTTGGATAGTGGGAAGAACTCCCGACTGGGAATCATATCTGGGATAGGCCAGACAGATCCTTGGAACTTCAGGGCCTGTTTGATTTCTGCTGTTTAAGAAGACAAGGCTCTGACTCTGTAGCTGTGTGACTTTGAGCAAGTTACTTTCCCTCTCTGGAGCTCAGGTACATCAGTAAAACAAGGATATCTGTTCATTGGATTGTTATGAGGATGACTGAGTTTATGCAAAACACTCAGCATAGTGCTTGGTGTAGGAAACACTGGCTGCTAGCATTTCTATGGCTGCAGCTTCTCCCAGCAAGACTGACAGATAAGATCTCTTCTTCCTTTTCTTGTCATCTCATTCCTCACATACGGTGGCTTCTGCTTGGTTTATTACTACTCTTTTGGCAGTTTAGGGAAAGAGTTGTTTTCTGGGCATCAACCATGACTTTTATTCATCTGGAAGGCCTGGTTCTCTTCCTCTTGACTAAGTCAAGAATGGCCTGTGATTCAGCCAGATTATTCTGAGGTTAGCTCTCGGTGATCCTTCTATCATACAGAGTAGGCCAATCATTGTGATGAAACTGACAGCAAATTGTTCTAAATCTGGGCACACACTTTTCAAAGGCTGCTTATTATCTCTTTAGGGTCCTTTTTTTCTCACCATGGGATCATGATAGATTTCTTGCAGAGGCAAGTGAGAGTGCTGCTGCTGCTAAGTCGCTTCAGTCGTGTCCAACTCTGTGTGACCCCATAGACGGCAGCCCACGAGGCTCCCCCATCCCTGGGATTCCCTGGGTTGCCATTTCCTTCTCCAATGCATGAAAGATGAAAAGTGAAAGTGAAGTCGCTCAGTCGTGTCCGACTCGTTGCGACCCCATGGACTGCAGTCTAGCAGGCTCCTCCGTCCATGGGATTTTCCAAGCAAGAGTACTGGAGTGGGGTGCCATTGCCTTCTCCAAGTGGCTGTGGAAGGCAGTCCTTGTGAGGCAAGGAGTTGATATATAAATGTTGTACTGGTTTCCTGGGGCTGCCATAACAAAGTACCACAAACTGGGTAGTTTAAAACAACAAAAATTTCTTCTCTTGTAGCCAGAAGTTCAAAATTAAGGGGCTGGCAGGGCCACACTCCTCCCAGTCAGTAGAAGAACATCTTTGCTTGCCTCTTCAAGCTTCTGGTGGTTTCAGGCATTTTGTGACTTGTGGCAGCATCACTCCAATCTCTGCCCCCATCTTAACATAACCATCTTCTTTCTATGAGTTTCTCCTGTTCACACAATGTTCTTTTTATAAGGATGTGAGTCATACTGGATTAAGGGCCCACCCTACTCCAGTATGATCTCATCTTAACTGATTACATCTGCATCAATCCTATTTCCAAATGAAGTCACATTTGGAGGAACTAGGGCTTGGAACGTCAACATATCTTTTTCTGGGGGCAAAATCTAACCCATTTAAACAATTTAACAAGCAGGCCAGCTCCCACACCCCTCAGGTAGGTTAACTCTGAGCCGCATATTCTATGCCTCCCACAACTCCCCAGGGGATTGCCACAGGTGACCTCACTAATGCACCCATTATAGGCTGTGTTTACCTCTCTGTCCTTCTCCTACTGGTGACCCTACTGATGTTTCCTGGGATCACCTCCTAGATAAACTGATTGTCCTCAACTTTCTAGTTCAGGGATTGCTCCTGGGAAACCGTAACATAAGAAAATTCAAAGGCAAGTTTATTTTATGGCAAATAATGTAACCATAGTTATAATACATTGCAGTTATAACCACCTGTCTCAATGCATCTTGATAGAAAATACTGCTGCTGCTGCTAAGTCGCTTCAGTCGTGTCCAACTATGTGCCACCCCATAGACAGCAGGCCACCAAGCTTCCCCGTCCCTGGGATTCTCCAGGCAAGGACACTGGAATGGGTTGCCATTTCCTTCTCCAATGCATGAAAGTGAAAAGTGAAAGTGAAGTCGCTCAGTCGTGTCCGACTCTTAGCGACCCCATGGACTGCAGCCCACCAGGCTCCTCTGTCCATGGGATTTTCCAGGCAAGAGTACTGGAGTGGGGTGCCATCACCTTCTCCAGATAGAAGATACTAGGAAATCTTAACATATTGCAATATATAAAATGCAATATGTCTCTTCCTTTCTTCAGTGCAGTCCAATAAAAAATAAAAATAACTTCCTAAATAAAGAGAACTCATGGGCCCAAAATAAATAGGTATTTACTTACTGGATGAGAGAAACACTGCAGTGCATCAAATTCCAGCCTGGCAAGTCTCTCACACACATGCAGTGGGCACTGCTCATGAGGGGAAGCTGCTGGTAAATGGAGCACAGCACTGCATGATGCCTCAGGCTTGGAGATGGTTCACACAGCTTCCTTCTGGCTCACTGCCTGGTGAGGTCCTGTGCACATCCTTTCATTTTAGTTTGCAGACACTTCAGGGCAGGGGAATGTGCAGGCATGAATGCCCTATCAAGGATGTAAGAGACATCCAGAGAGTCCCACCTGAGCTTGGTGCCCAGCAGAGTGCAATTAGGACCTCTGTGGGGCCACTATTTCTTCAAGAAGTCCAGGACCACCCAGGTCATGTTTTCACCTCCTTTAATCAAAATAATGTATGTTGTTGGTAAATCATCAAGTAGTCCTAAAAGGCTTATCGTGTTACGAGTTGAATCACGTACCTCAAAATGCTATGTGTGTTTAATTACTCAGTCGTGTCTGACTCTTTGCAACCTCATAGGCTGTAGGTATGTAGCCTGCCAGTCTCCTCTGTCCATAGAATTCTGCAGGCAAGAATACTAGAGTGGGTAGCTATTCCCTTCTGTGGGGATCTTCCCTACCCAGGGATCAAACCTGGGTCTCCCACATTGCAGGCAGATTTTTTACTGTCTGAGCCACCAGAGAAGCCCAAAATGCTATGTGGAAGACCTAACCCCTGGCACCTGTGAATGTGACCTTATTTGGAAATAAGAGTTTCTACAGATGCAATCTAGTTATACTGGGGTCATTAGGGGCCCCATATCCAATATAAAGAGGGAAATTTAAATACAGACACAGAGGAGAATGAATGCCATATGAAAACAAACATAGAGGGAAGATGGCCATGTGAAGACAGTGGCAGAGACTGTAGTTATGCTGACACCAGCCACGAAACGCCTGGGGTTACCAGAAGAGGCAAGGAAAGATTATCACCTAGAAGTATCAGGAGGAGTGTGGCCCTGCTGACACCTTCATTTGGAATTTCTGGCCCCTAGAATTGTGAGAGACTGCATTTCTGTTTTAAGACACCCAGGTGTGGTACTTTGTTAGGGTACCATAGGTACCTGATACAATGAGAAACAGACGGCCTCTGCCCCCTCCTCCCAAATCCTTCCGCAGATCCAGCCACCTGTAGTTACTTTACAGTTTTTTTTTTTTTTTTAAGTTGAGCATTCTAATTGTCATGGTTTCTAATATTTTATCAAGTGATGGGTCAGGAGGGGAGAAAGGATTCTCTCATTACAAAATGAAAATATACAACATACTATATTATTATAACATATAATTGGGAGATCAGGTGCTAAATAACCAACTAAATACAATAATTACTATTTTTTGCTCAGGAATTAGTCACTTGGACACATAACAGGCCTCAATGAGAAAGTGAAGACCAAAAGGAAGCAGGATGAGCCACGTGGACATCTGAGAAAAGACATATCAGGCAGAGGGAACAGCAGGTGCAAAGGCCCTGAGACAGGAATGTGGTTAGAACACTTGGAGAACAAGGAGGCAGCTTGGGGACAGCCATGGAGGATGAGCGTAGAGAGGTGGCAGGGTCCAGATTATGCAGGGTTTTGTAGGTCCTGGTAAGGACATTTGCTTCAGCTACTGGAGAGTTCTCCAGAAGACTGACATGGTTTGGTATACATTGTGATGGTTTACAGCAGGGTGGTGGCACTGGGGATGGGGAAAAGTAGTCAAACTCAGGATCTATTTTGGAGACAGATAACAGGGAGAGCCAATGGTTTTGGTGTGGCAGGATGGAAAAAAAGGAGTCAAGGATGATTCCAAGGTTTCAGGCCTTAGCAATTGGGCTTAGAATGGAGGCGGGGGAGGCTGCAGGAGGGACTGGTTTGGAAGGGAGGTGTGTGGAACTTAGGTTGGGATTTGTTAAGTTTGAGATTGGACAAGACACCAAGTGGGAAGTGTTGAGTTGGGTTTATGGGCCTGGGCCTCAAGGAAAACGTCTGTTAAAGACACAGTGTGGGAATCACCATCACATAGATGGTATATAAAGCCTTCAAAGTGAGTGAGACCACCAAGTGTTATAAAAATGAGCCAAAGATGCCCTCTGTATACCATCCCCAAAGTTATTTATTTCTTCAGTATAGGTTGAGAACTGTTAGCTCAAAAACCTGTCAGTGGCAGACTCAAATTTTACACATCCATTCATTTTATCACCACAGAATCTGACTTTGAAGGTCAGCAGGATTTAATTACAGAACTTCCACAGGACTGGGGAAAATGAGAC
>NW_011494635.1:9662473-9662554 GCF_000754665.1 Bison bison bison
ACAAGAGACTGAGCCAGACTTGCCTGTGTGTGCTTGGGAGTCTTGGTGGAGGTGTGGGTCAACAGAGGCCTGCTGCAGGGT
>NW_011494635.1:9662654-9664688 GCF_000754665.1 Bison bison bison
GGGAGGCCCAGCATGCTGGCATAAGTCCTTCTGAAGGAGGTTGCCATGACTGCCATTACCCCTACCATAGTTTTGCCTCAGGCCAAACTCAGGGAGGGAGCATTATCCCATCCATCAGCAGAATATTGGATTAAAGACTTACTGAGCATGGCCTTGCCAACCAGAACAAGATCCAGTTTTCCCCACAGCCAGTCCCTCCACCTCATCCATCAGAGGGCAAACAGAATGAAAACCACAATCACAGAAAACTAACCAAACTGATCACATGGATCACAGCTTTGTATAACTCAATGAAACTATGAGCCATGGCATGTAGGGCTACCCAAGACAGACAGGTCATGTTAGAGAGTTCTGACAAAACATGGTCCACTAGAGAAGGGAATGGCAAATCACTTCATTCTTGCCTTGAGAAACCCATGAATAATATGAAAAGGCAAAAAGATATGAAACTGAAAGATGAAACCCCCAGGTCAGTAGGTGTCCAATATGCTACTGGAGAAGAGCAGAGAAACAGTTCCAGATGGAACGAAGAGGGGGAGCCAAAGTGGAAACAACACCCAGTTGTGGATGTGTCTGGTGGTGAACGTAAAGTCCAGTGCTATAAAGAACAATATTGCATAGGAACCTGGAATGTTAGGTCCATGAATCAAGGTAAATTGGACATAGTCAAACAGGAGATAGCAAGAGTGAACATTGACATTTTAGGAATCAGTGAACTAAAATGGACAGGAATGGGCGAATTTAGTTCAGATGACTATTATATCTACTACTGTGGGCACGAATCCATTAGAAGAAATGGAGTAGCCCTCACAGTCAACAAGAATCTGAAACGCAGTACTTGGGTGCAATCACAAAAATGGCAGAATGATCTTTTTTTGTTTCCAAGGCAAACCATTCAATATCACAGTAATCCAAGTCTATGCCCCAACTACTAATGTTGAAGAAGCTGAAGTTGAATGGTTCTATGAAGACCTACAAGACCTTCTAGAACTAACACCAAAAAAAAAAAAAAAAAAGTCCTTTTTAATCCCAGGGGAGTACAATGCAAAAGTAGGAAGTCAAGAGATACCTGGAGTAACAGGCAAGTTTGGCTTTGGAGTACAAAATGAAGCCAGGCAAAGGTTAACAGAGTTTTGCCAAGAGAACACACTGGTCATAGCATACACACTCTTCCAACAACACAAGAGACGACTCTACTTGTTGGCATTACCAGATGGTCAATATGGAAATCAGACTGATTATATTCTTTGTAGCCAAAGATGAGGAAACTATACACTCTGCAAAAACAAGACCGGGAGCTGACTCTGGCTCAGATCATGAACTCCTTATTGCAAAACTCAGACTTAAATTGAAAAAAGGAGGGAAAATCACTAGGCCATTTAGGTATGACCTAAATCAAATCCCTTATGATTATACAGTGGAAGTGACAAGTAGATTCAAGGGATTAGAACTGATAGACAGAATGCCTGAAGAACTATGGATGGAGGTTTGTAACATTGTACAGGAGGCAGTGATCAAAACCATCCCCAAGAAGAAGAAATGCAAAAAGGCAAAATGGTTGTCTGAGGAGGCCTTAAAAATAGCTGAGAAAAGAAGAGATGTAAAACGCAAAGAAGAAAAAGATACACCCGTCTGAATGCAGAGTTCCAAAGAATAGCAAAGAGAGATAAGAAAGCCCAAGTGAACAATGCAAAGAAATAGAGGAAAACAATAGACTGGGAAAGACTAGAGATTTCTTAAAGAAAATTAGAGATACCTAGGGTATATTTCAGGAGAAGACAATGGCACCCCACTCCAGTACTCTTGCCTGGAAAATCCCATGGACAGAGGAGCCTGGTCGGCTGCAGTCCATGGGGTCGCTAAGAGTCGAAAACAACTGAGTGACTTCACTTTCACTTTTCACTTTCATGCATTGGAGAAGGAAATGGCAACCCACTCCAGTGTTCTTGCCTGGAGAATCCCAGGGACGGAGGAGCCTGGTAGGCTGCCGTCTATGGGGTCGCACAGAGTCGGACACAACTGAAGCAACTTAGC
>NW_011494635.1:9664788-9666463 GCF_000754665.1 Bison bison bison
GTGCGACCCCATAGACAGCAGCCCACCAGGCTCCCCCGTCCCTGGGATTCTCTAGGCAAGAACACTGGAGTGGGTTGCCATTTCCTTCTCCAGTGCATGAAAGTGAAAAGTGAAAGTGAAGTCGCTCAGTCATGTCCGACTCTTCACGACCCCATGGACTGCAGTCTACCAGGCTCCTCCGCCCATGGGATTTTCCAGGCAAGAGTACTGGAGTGGATTGCCATTGCCTTCTCCATATAAAAAGCTAGAGAATTTCACAAAAAAGTGTACTTCTGTTTCATTGACTAAAGTCTTTGACTGTGTAGATTACAACAAACTGGAAATTCTTTAAGAGATGGGAATACCAGACCACTTCATCTGCCTCCTGAGAAATCTGTATGCAGGTCAAGAATCAACAGTTAAACCTAGACATGGAAAAACAGACTGGTTCCACGTTGGGAAAGGAGTATGTCAAGGCTGTATGTTGTCACCCTGCTTCTTTAACTTACATGTAGAATGTACCATGGGAAATGCCAGGTTGGATGAAACCCAAGCTGTAATCCAAATTGAGGGGAGGAATATCAATAACCACAGATATGCCAATGACACCACCCTTATGGCAGAAATCGAGGAATTAGAGCCTCTTGATGAAAATGAAAAGAAAAGAGTGAAAAAGTTTGGTTAAAACTCAACATTCAAAAAATAAAGATCATTGGCATTGGTCCCATCTTTTCATGGCTAACAGATGAGGAATAATAGAGACAGTGACAGACTTTATTTGCTTGGGCTCAAAAATCACTGCAGATGATGACTGCAGCCATGAAATTGTTCCTTGGAAGAAAAGCAATGACAAAACTAGACAGCATATTAAAAAGCAGAGACATTACTTTGCCTACAAAGTCTGCATAGTCAAAGCTATGGTTTTTCCAGTAGTTGTGTATGAATTTGAGAGCTGGACAATAAAAAAGGCTGAGCACCAAAGAACTGATGCATTCAAACTGTGGTGCTGGAGAAAACTCTTGAGAGTCCCTTGGACTACAAGAAGACCAAATCAGTCAATTCTAAAGGAAATCAACCTTAAATATTCATTGGAAGGACTGATCCTGAAGCTGAAGCTCCAATACTTTGGCCACATGATGTCAAGAGCCAACTCATTGCAGAAGACCCTGATGCTGGGAAAGATTGAATGCAGGAGGAGCACGGGATGACAGAGCATGAGATGGGTGGATGGCATCACCAACTCAGTGGATATGAGCTTGAGTAAGCTCCAGGAGTTGGTGATGGACAGGGAAGCCTGGCATGCTGCATTCCATGGGGTTGCAAAGAGTTGGACATGAATGAGTGACTGAACATCAAAATTCATTTTAAACATATCCCAAAGAAGTACATTTTTGCACATTCAGGGCCCATCTCCTTCACATACCTCCACCAAACTATACCTAGCATCTGCTGGCCATTGATAAGATAGAACCATATGACTACAAGACAGATCTCAATCCTTACAAACTATGAGACTCCTGCCCCTTGGAGCTCTCTGACCCAGGGACTTCCTGCTACGCTGCTGAATGGCATTACCTAGACACCAGAGGCACCACTTTGATTCCCCTCTCCCTGGGATTTCCCTTGCCCTCCTCTCCTCCAGTAGCAACCCCCTTGGTGTAGCTTCTGGACAGATTCCTGCTGTGAGGGACACCCC
>NW_011494635.1:9666563-9698489 GCF_000754665.1 Bison bison bison
CGTCTATGGGGTCGCACAGAGTCGGACACAACTGAAGCGACTTAGCAGCAGCAGCAGCAGCAGGGTATATTTCATGCAAAGATAGGCACAATAAAGGATAGAAATGGTATGGATCTAACAGAAGCAGAAGATATTAAGAAGAACTGCCAAGAATACACGGAAGAACTGTACAAAAAAAGGTCTTAATGACTCAGATCATCATGATTCTGTGAGACACTCTGGGGGCCAGACATCCTGGAATGTGAAGTCAACTGGGCCTTAGGAAGCATCACTAAGAACAAAGCTAGTGGAGGTGATGGAATTCTAGCTGAGCTAGTTCAAATCCTAAAAGATGACACTGTTAAAGTGCTGCACTTAATATGACATCAAATTTGGAAAACTCAGCAGTGGCCACAGGACTGGAAAAAGTCAGTTTTCATTCCAATCCTAAAGAAAGACAGTGCCAAAGAATGTTCAAACTACTGCACAATTGTACTCATTTCACATGCTAGCAAAGTAATGCTCAAAATCTTTCAAGCTAGGCTTCAACAGTATGTGAACTGAGAACTTCCAGATTTACAAGCTGGATTTAGAAAAGATAGAGGAACCAGAGATCAAATTGCCAGCATCCGCTGGATCATATAAAAAGCTGCTGCTGCTGCTGCTAAGTCACTTCAGTTGTGTCCGACTCTGTGCGACCCCATAGACAGCAGCCCACCAGGCTCCCCTCTCCCTGGGATTTCCCTTGCCCTCCTCCCCTCCAGTAGCAACCCCCTCGGTGTAGCTTCTGGACTGATTCCTGCTGTGAGGGACACCCCTCCCTCCCTCCCCTTGCAAACCCATCAGAGTATCATTATCATCCAATAAGTGTGTGCTCCTGCCACCTCATGGTTCTTTTTCTTACATCCAATCCCTTGAACTTTCTACAACCAAGGAGCGAGTGTAGACAAAAAAGAGAAAAGGTGCAGTTCTTTGCCTTGGGGCACACTAATGTTCTCCTAAACATTCATCACAAAGATGAAGAAGAACCAGCAACAGAGATGGAGGAAGAAAGGCTAAAAAGGAAGCAGGGAACCTGTCACAAAAGGAAGAGGAAAACTGTCACAGAGGGGGGTCAAATGCTGCCAATAGGTTTAGAAGACTGAGAAAGAGCTCTGGATTTCACTTTATATCTTTTCTCCCCCGCTGTACATTCACTTACTGCTTTAAAGTTTTAAACTATTTCAGTAGTTACAGGAATTACTTTTTACTCAAAAAGAAAAATATTTACATTTTAAATACAAAAGAAAAATTTAAATTATTCTTGGTTTATCTCTAAAACCCAACCACTTACATGCTCATGATTTTTTTTTTTTTACCAACCCATTCTATCCATTCAACGTGTGCATCTTGTGTGCTTACTAAGCATTTATTTGCACTTGGATTTTGTGTCAAGCTTACTTTGATGTAGAGCTTCTTTTAAAAAGTTAACTGAATTTGTCCAATAAAAAGTCTCACATATTTTGGAAAACCAGTGCTGTAGGAGTTTCCAGATCTGATTCCAAAGCTGAATTTGGCTGTCAGTAGTCTTTTGAAAGTTCAATTCCTTCACTGAATTCATTTAGCAACAATTTCTTGGTTAAATTATATGAGGTTATTAGGAAAAAAGTCAATCACTTTTCAACATTCTGGGAAGATTATGCTTCATCTTCTCAATTGCACTGTCAGGATTAAGGTTTATGGCATCAATATCCCTCTGGCAATACTAATATGAAACAGAGACAGCTTTGTAAAAAGATTCAAAAAGACTTTTGCCTTTGGGATTTCCCTGGCTGTCCGGTGGTTAAGCCTCTGGGCTTCCAAGGCAGGGGGTGCAGTTTCAAACCTTGGTCAGGGAACTAAGATCCCACATGCTGTATAGCATGGCCAAAAAAAGTTTACTTTCAACTTAATGTTAGATACACCTTCTTTCTCTATAATATTTCTGAAAAACTGTATCAACTCCAGTAATGTTAGAAGAACTGGATTCTGCCATTTCCAGTTTTACCTATCAAGCACTGAAGCATCCAGGGACTTCCTGGCAGTCCAGTGGTCAAGTCTTCACCTTCCAATGCAGGGGGTGTGGGTTTGATCCCTGGTTGGGGAGATAGGATCCCACATGTTTCACAGCCAAAAAACCAATACATGACACAAGCAAAATCCTCATCCCTGGAGGCAGAGAGGCAGACATGCGACAACCAGAACCAGAAGGCAAGGGGCTGCTATAATCTCGGCCCCAGAGACCGCATCTTCCATTAGACTGTAAGCAGACTTCTAGTTGCTAACCACGTCTTCCTGGGGTCCTGGATGGTTGACATCTGCCAGGAGTGTCACAGCCTGAGATCAGCTCCCCAGAGGAGACACACAGCATGCCTGGGACTGTGCTTTCGTGGCACACCCAGGAAACTGAGCGGCTGTGACTGGGCAGGTGAATAAGATGCACGGCCCACCTGGGACAGTGAGCTCGCCAAACACCCGGTTGCCTGAGCGGTTGGACCTGGGAAGGACACAAAATGCACAGCCCATCTGGGTCTGTGGTTTTGTGAAGCACCCGAGAAACTGAGCGGCTTAGATGTGGGAGGTGCACAAAATACAGAGCTCACCTGGGACAGTGCCCTTGCAGAGCACCCTAGAACCTGAGTAGTGTGGACCTGGGGAGTATGCGCCACCTTTGGCTGTGGCAAACCCAGTATGGTCCATTCACTGCGAGCACTCCCCAACATGCCAGCAATATTTCTTTGCAGTGTCCCTCCCTCTCCACAGCACTACTGAACAAGTGAACCTGAGTAAGTGGCCACCTTGGCCCCCTCGTGTCAGGGTGGAATTTAGACACTGAAGAGACTTGCAAACAGAGGAAGCCAAAATAAACAAAGAAGGGGGAACTGCCCGGGGCAGTGCTGCAATAGGTTAACACCCTAGTAAATGCTGAGACTGCATTTGAGGGGCAACTATAGAACTTGGGAACAATTATAAGCCAGAACAAGGGACTATCTGACACTGAACTGACCCCACACTGTCCACAACAGCTCCAGAGAAATTCTCAGATATATTTTTACTATTATCACTTTTTAATTTTTTAAAAAAATTTAGTTCTTTATTATTCCTTTAACTTTCATTTTTCTAGCTTACTATTACCTTTCCAAAAAAAACCCTCCTATTTTTAAAAACATATTCCATATATTTCTTTTTAATTTTTGTGTTTTTTTTATATTGTATTTTTGAGTCTAACTTCTCTTCTAGGTTTTTAATCTTTGCTTTTTGATATTTGTTATTGATTTTATATGTCTAAGAATCTAGTCTTCAGTATCCATTTTCACTTAGGGATTTGGTTATCAGCTTTATTGCTCTCTCCCCTTTTGACTCTTTCTTTTCTCCTCCAGGTCATCTCTATCTCCTTCCTCCCTCTTCTCTTCCATGCATAATGCTGTGAATCTCTCTGGGTGTTCCAGGCTGTGGAGAGCGCTTAGAGATTTGATTACTGGCTAGATTGCTCTCTCTCCTTTTGACACCCCTTTTCTTCTGGTCACATCTATCTTCCTCCTCCCTCTTCTCTTCTCTATATAATTCTGTGAATCTCTCTGAGTATTTCTGGCTGTGGAGAATTGTTTCACAAATAACCTAGGGGCTTTATCTTCTATGCTATATGGATGGAGAAGTCTTGAGGCTACTGTAAAAGAAAGACCAAAAGCCAGAGGCAGGAAGTTTAACTCCAAAACTTTAGAACATCAGAGAACTCCTAACTACAGGGAACGTTAATAGACAAGAGTTTACCCAAAAGTCTCCACATCTACACTGAAACTAAGCTCCATCCAAGAGCCAACAAGATCCAGTGCAAGACATGCCACACTAATTCTCAAACAAAACAGGAACACAACTCTGAACATTAAAAGACGGGCTTCCCAAAGTCATGCCAAACCCATAAACATCCCAAAACTCACCACTGGACACTTCATTGCACTCCAGAGAGGAGAGATCCAGCTCCACCCACCTAGAACACAGACATAAGCTCCCCCAATGAGGAAACCTTGACAAACCATTAGTACAATCCCACCCACAGGGAGCAGACTCAATAATTAAGAGGAACCATGATCCTCCAGCCTGCAGAAAGGGCACCCCAAACATAGAAATTTAAACAAAATGAAAATGAAAAGACAGAGAAATACTCAGCAGATGAAGAAACATGATAAATGCCCAGCAAGCCAAACAAAAAGAGGAGGAGATAGGAAGTCTACCTGAAAAAGAATTCAGAATAATGATAGTAAAGATGATCCAAAAATCTTAAAAACAAATGGAGTTACAGATAAATAGAATAGAGAAGGATTGAGAAGATGCAAGAAATGTTTAACAAGGACCTAGAAGAAATAAAGAAGAATCAATCAATAATGAGTAATGCAACAACTGAGATCAAAAGCACTCTGGAGGGAACCAACAGTAGAATAACAGGCAATAGAGAGGCTAAGTGAGGTGGAAGATATAATGGTAGAAATAAATGAAGCAGAGAGGAAAAAAGAAAAAAGAATAAAAGAAATGAGGACAACCTCAGAGATATCTGGGACAATGTCAAATGCCCCAACATTTGAATCATAGGTGTCCCAGAAGAAGACATAAAGAAAGGGCAGGAGAAAATATTTGAGGAGATAATAGTTGAAAACTTTCCTAATATGGGGAAGGAAATACCCACACAAGTCCAAGAAACCCAGAGAATCCTAAATAGGATAAACCGAAGGCAAAACGCCCCAAGACACATATTAACAAACTAACAAAGATCAAACACAAAGAGCAAATATTAAAAGGGAAAAGCAACAAATAACACACAAGGGGAATCCCCATAAGATAACATCTGATCTTTCAACAGCAACTCTTCAGGCCAGAAGGGAATGGTAGGACATACTTCAAGTTGAAGAAAGAGAAAAACCTGCAACAAATATTACTCTACCCAGCAAGGATCTCATTCAGAAATGAAGGAGAAATCAAAACTTTACAGACAAGTAAAAGCTGAGAGAATTCAGCACCACCAAACCAGCTCTTCAACAAATACTAAAGGATCTTCTCTAGACAGGAAACACCGTAAAGGTTTATAAAAATGAACCCAGACCCCATGGACTGTAGCCTGCCAGGCTCCTCTGTCCATAAATTCTCAAGGCAAGAATACTGGAGTGGGTTGTATAATTGACATATAACATTATATTAGTTTCAGGTGTACAACATAATAATGTGATATTTGTATATTGAAAAATGATCACTACAATAAGTCTAGTTAACATTTGTCACTATATATAGTTACTGAATTTTTTTCTTGTTATTTGTCCAAGTTTTAATTGAATTATTTGCTTCTTTACTGTTGAGTTGTATGATTCTTTATATATTTTGGATATTAACTTTTTGTTAAACACATAGTTTGCATATATTTTTATCTGTCTCTGTAGGTTAGCTTTTCAACATATTGTTTTTTTGCCCCCCAGAAGTTCATTTTAATTTTTGTTACTTGTGCTTTTGGTTTCATTTACAACCTATCTACTTTATGGACCATTCTAAGAAGTCAGCAAAACAATGGACATGAATGTGAAACTGAAAAAGTAGTTTATACAACTGAAAAGTAATCTACTGAAGTGCCACATGATTTCTTACTTTTCCTATTCAATCAGTAAGTATAAAGTGGTCTGTGGAGAACAGAGAATTTTGTCTGGAAAAAAATGCCCTTAAATCTGTTCAAGGTGTTATTAAAGTTGTAATATAAAGTTAACAGTATTAAAATAAAGGCAAGACTAAAACACCTTAAAAAAATAAAATAAAAATGAACTCAAAGCAACAAAATAAATGGTAACAGGATCATACTTATCAATAATTACCTTAAATGTAAATGGGTTAAATGCTCCAACCAAAAGACAAAGACCGGCCGAATGCATACAAAAGTAAGACCCCTACGTATGCTGTCTACAAGAGACCCATTTCAAACCGAGGGACACATACAGATTGAAAGTGAAGGGCTTGAAAAAGATATTTCATGCAAATGGGGACCAAAAGAAAGCAGTAGTAGCATTACTCATATCAGATAAAATAGACTTTGAAATAAAGATCATGATAAGAGACAAAGGACACTACATAATGATTGAAGGATCAATCCAAGAACAAGATATAACAATTATAAATATATATGCACCCAACATAGGAGCACCTCAATACATAAGGCAAATGCTAACAAGTATGAAATGGGAAATTAACAGTAACACAATAATAGTGGGGGACTTTAATACCCCACTAACACTTATGGATAGATCAACCAAACAGAAAATTAGCAAGGAAACACAAGCTCTAAATGATACAATGGACTATTGATATCTAATTGATATTTACAGGGCATTTCACCCCCAAACAATGGAATTCACCTTTTTCTCAAGTGCACATGGTACACTGTTCAGGATAGATCACATTCTGGGCCATAAATCTAGCCTTGGTAAATTTTAAAAAATTGAAATTATTTCAAGCATCTTTTCTGATCACAATGAGGTAAGATTAGATGTCAACTACAGGGGGAAAAAAAAAACTATTAAAAATACAAACATATGGAGGCTAAATAACACACTTCTGAATAACTAACAGATCATGGAAGAAATCAAAAAGGAAATCAAAGCATGCATAAAAACAAATGAAAATGAAACCATGATAACGCCAAACCTATGGGATTCGGTGAAAGCAGTGCTAAGAGGGAGATTCATAGCAATACAAGCTGACCTCAAGAATCAAGACAAACATGAAATGAATAACCTAACTTTACACCTAAAGCAACTAGAAAAAGAAAAGAAGAATCCCAAAGTTAGTAGAAGGAACGAAATCATAAAAATCAGAGCAGATATAAATGAAAAAGAAACAAAGCAGACTATAGCAAAAATCAACAAAACTAAAAACTGGTTCTTTGAGAAGATAAATAAAATAGACAAACCATTAGCCAGACTCATCAAGAAAAAAAGGGAGAAGAATCAAATCAATAAAATTAGAAATGAAAATGGAGAAATCACAACAGACAACACAGAAATATAAAAGATCATAAGAGACTACTGTGAGCAATTATATGCCAATAAAATGGACAACCTGGAAGAAATGGACAAATTCTTAGAAAACTATAACCTTTCAAAACTGAACCAAGAAGAAACAGAAAATCTTAACAGACTCAACATGAGCACGGAAACTGAAGCTGTAATCAAAAATCTTCAAAAAATCAAAAGCCAAGAAACAGATGGCTTTATAGGTGAATTCCACCAAAAATTCAGAGAAGAGCTAACACCTATCCTACTCAAACTCTTTCAGAAAATTGCAGAGGTAGGAAAACTCCCAAACTCATTCTACAAGGTCACCATCACCCTAATACCAAAAGCAGACAAAGATGCCACAAAAAAAGAAAACTACAGGCCAATATCACTGATGAACATAGATGCAAAAATCCTTAACAAAATCCTAGCAAACAGAAGCCAACAACATATTAAAAAGATCATGCATCATGACCAAGAGTGCTTTATCCCAGGGATGCAAGGATTCTTCAGTATTTGCAAATTAATCAATGTGATACACCATATTAACAAACTGAAAGATGAAAATCATATGACTATCTCAATAGATACAGAGAAAGCCTTTGACAAAATTCAACACCCATTTACAATAAAAACTCTCCAGAAAGCAAGCATAGAAAAACATACCTCAACATAATAAAAGTCATATATGATGACCCCCAGCAAACATTATCCTCAATGGCAAAAAATTGAAAGTATTTCCTCTAAAATCAGGAACAAGATGGGGGTGCCCACTTTCACCACTACTATTCAACATAGTTCTGGAAGTCCTAACCATAGTAATTAGAGAAGAAAAAGAAATAAAAGGAATCCAGATAGGAAAAGAAGAAGTAAAACTCTCACTGTTTACAGATGACATGGTCCTCTACGTAGAAAACCCTACAGACACCTCCAGAAAATTACTAGAGCTAATCAATGAATATAGTAAAGTTTCAGGATATAAAATTAATACACAGAAATTCCTTTCATTCCTATATACAAACAATGTGAAAATAGAAAGAGAAATTAAGGAATTAATTCCATTCACCATTGCAATGAAAAGAATAAAATACTTAGGAAGAAATTTACCTAAAGAAACAAAAGACCTATATATAGAAAACTATAAAACACTGATGAAAGAAATCAAAGAGGACACAAATAGATGGAGAAATATACCATGTTCATGGGTTGGAAAAATTAATATAGTGAAAATGAGTATACTACCTAAAGTAATCTATAGATTCAGTGTAATTCCTATCAAGCTACCAATGGTATTTTTCACAGAACTGGAACAAATAATTTCACAATTTGTATGGAAATACAAAAAATCTCAAATAGAGTTATCTTGAGAAATAAGAATGGAACTGGAGGAATCAACCTTCCTGACTTCAGACTATACTACAAAGCTGCAGTCATCAAGACAATATGGTTCTGGCACAAAGACAGAAATACAGATCAATGGAACAAGATAGAAAGCCCGGAGATAAATCAGGCACCTATGGGCACCTTATCTTTGACAAAGGAGGCAAAAATATACAATGAAGAAAAGATAATCTCTTTAATAAGTGGTGCTGGGAAAACTGGTCAACCACTTGTAAAAGAATGAAACCAGAACACTTTCTAACGCCATACACAAAAATAAACTCAAAATGGATTAAAGATCTAAATGTAAGATCAAAAACTATAAAACTCTTTAGAGGAGAACATAGGCAGAACACTCTCTGACATAAATCACAGCAAGATCCTCTATGACCCACCTCCCAGAGTAATGGAAATAAAAACAAAAAAACCCAAATGATACCTAATTAAACTTCAAAGCTTTTGCACGACGAAGGAAACTATAAGCAAGGTGAAAAGGCAGCCTTCAGAATGGGAGAAAATAATAGCAAATAAAGCAACTGACAATTAATCTCCAAAATATACAAGCAGTTCAGATTAGATCAGATCAGATCAGTCGCTCAGTTGTGTCCGACTCTTTGCAACGCCATGAATTGCAGCACGCCAGGCCTCCCTGTCCATCACCAACTCCCGGAGTTCACTCAGACTCATGTCCATTGAGTCAGTGATGCCATCCAGCCATCTCATCCTCTGTCGTCCCCTTCTCCTCCTGCCCCCAATCCCTCCCAGTGTCAGAGTCTTTTCCAATGAGTCAACTCTTCTCATGAGGTGGCCAAAGTACTGGAGTTTCAGCTTTAGCATCATTCTTTCCAAAGAAATCCAGGGCTGATCTCCTTCAGAATGCACTGGTTGGATCTCCTTGCAGTCCAAGGGACTCTCAACAGTCTTCTCCAACACCACAGTTCAAAAGCATCAATTCTTTGGCACTCAGCCTTCTTCACAGTCCAACTCTCACATCCATCCATGACCACAGGAAAAACCATAGCCTGGACTAGACGAACCTTTGTTGGCAAAGTAATGTCTCTGCTTCTGAATATGCTATCTAGGTTGGTCATAACTTTCCTTCCAAGGAGTAAGCGTCTTTTAATTTCATGGCTGCAGTCACCATCTGCAGTGATTTTGGAGCCCCCCAAAATAAAGTCTGACACTGTTTCCACTGTTTCCCCATCTATTTCCCATGAAGTGGTGGGACCGGATGCCATGATCTTCGTTTTCTAAATGTTGAGCTTTAAGCCAATTTTTTCACTCTCCACTTTCACTTTCATCAAGAGGCTTTTTAGTTCCTCTTCACTTTCTGCCATAAGGGTGGTGTCATCTGCATATCTGAGGTTATTGATATTTGTCCCGGCAACCTTGATTCCAGTTTGTGTTCCAGTCCAGCGTTTCTCATGATGTACTCTGCATATAAGTTAAATAAACAGGGTGACAATATACAGCCTTGACGAACTCCTTTTCCTATTCGGAACCAGTCTGTTGTTCCATGTCCAGTTCTAACTGTTGCTTCCTGACCTGCATACAAATTTCTCAAGAGGCAGGTCAGGTGGTCTGGTATGCCCATCTCTTTCAGAATTTTCCACAGTTTATTGTGATCCACACAGTCAAAGGCTTTGGCATAGTCAATAAAGCAGAAATAAATGTTTTTCTGGAACTCTCTTGCTTTTTCTATGATCCAGCGGATGTTGGCAATTTGATCTCTGGTTCCTCTGCCTTTTCTAATACCAGAAAAATAAACGACCCAATCAAAAAATGGGCAAAGAACTAATAAATACATTTCTCCAAAGAAGACATGCAGATGGCTAACAAACACATGAAAAGATGCTCAACACCACTCATTATCAGAGAAATGCAAATCAAAACCAAAATGTACCATTTCATGCCGGTCAGAATGGCTGCCATCAAAAAGTCTGCAAACAAATTCTGGAGAGGGTGTGGAGTAAAACGAACTCTCTTTTACTGTTGGTGTGAATGCAAACTAGTATAGCCACTATGGAGAACAGTGTGGAGATTCCTTAGAAAACTAGAAATAGAACTGCCATACAATCCAGCAATCCCACTGCTGGGCATACACACTGAGGAAACCAGAACTGAAAGAGACACATGTACCCCAGTGTTCATTGCAGCACCGTTTACAATAGCTAGGACATGGAAGCAACTTAGATGTTCATCGGCAGATGAATCGATATGGAAATTGTGGTACATATACACAATGGAATATTACTCAGCTATAAAAAAACAATGCATTTGAGTCAGTTCTTTTATTTTTTAAAATTAATTTATTTTAATTGGAGCCTAATTACTTTACAATATTGTGGTGGTTTTTGCCATATATTGACATAAATCAGCCATGGGTATACATGAGTCAGTTCTAAAGAGGTGGATGAAACTGGAGCCTGTTATACAGAGTGAAATTAGTCAGAAAGAGAAATACCAATACAGTATATTAACACATACATATAGAATTTAGAAAGATGGTATTGATGACCCTATATGCAAGACAGCAAAAGAGACACAGATGTAATAACAGACTTTTGGACTATGTGGGAGAAGGTAAGGGTGGGACAATATGAGAGAATAGCATTGAAACATGTATATTACCATGTAAAATAGATGACTAGTGCAAGTTTGATGCATGAAGCAGGGCACTCAAAGCTGTGGCGGTCTGGGACAACTCAGAGGGATGGAGTGGGGAGGGAGGTGAAGAGGGGTTCAGGGTGGAGGACACAAGTACACCTGTGACTGATTCATGTCAATGTATGGCAAAAACATCACAATATTGTAATTAGCCTCCAATTAAGAGAAATTAATTTTAAAAAAGCACTGAAGCATCCAATGGAATCTTATTTTTGCATCTACATTAGTTGAGTCATACCCTCTTCTCCAAACCAGATTAACCCTGTATCTCCATATTCTTGGAATGTTTGCAATTCCCCAGTTGTTGGGGCAAAGCTATCCCCTCTGGACTGCCCCCTCAGACCATGGCTGGGGCCCTAGCACCACTACTTTGCTTGCTCCAAACCAGTTCCCACCACACTCGGAAATGTTGTACTCCTGTTGTATTAATCACTTCACTTCAATCTGTGGTCCTGCACACTCTTCCTGAAAGGGACAGATGGCACATATTTTAGGCTTTAAGGGCCACATGGTCTCTGTCACAACTATTCAACTTGGCCATAGCATGGAAGCAGCCATGGATAGATAATACTTGGGCAAATTAGCCTCAGTTCAGTTCAGTTCAGTTGCTCAGTCATGTCCGACTCTTTGCGACCCCATGAATTGCAGCACGCCAGGCCTCCCTGTCCATCACCAACTCCCGGAGTTTACTCAGACTCATGTCTATCGAGTCAGTGATGCCATCCAGCCATCTCATCCTCTGTCGTAAACTTCATTTATGGGTGCTACAATTTGAATTTCATGGAATTTTCACATATCACAAAATTATTCTTTTTTTGCTCCACCCAACTTTAAAAAACTTTTTTAGTAAAAAAAAAAAAAAAAAATTGGCATGCACCAGACTGGGTGTGATTTGTTAAAGTAATCATATACTTTCTTATTTTTGCCTCCTCTCTGCCTTAGTCTGTCACTCACAGGTGATGAAAAAGAACTAAGAATACATTACTTATACTTATTTGTTTGGGGAAAGCACTCCCAGAAGGTAAAAGACTTTCCACTCTCACTTCCACCCTCTGGATTAATTTCTCTACTTTCCCAAGCCTGCTGCTTTAGAATGATAACACAAAGCAGACCAAACAAACAACACATTGAGCCCACCCACATTTTGAAACAAAGTTTCTTTAGTGCCTTGTTAAGTTTCTGGCAGTTTGAAAATGAAATGTCCCAATCACTAGCCCAGAGGCAACATTCTATTTGAAGTAAAAAATATCAGATGTAATCAGATCCCTTCTAGAGAGTCCAAAATCAGGAAGAATAGAACAAAGTGAGTCTTAGTAATCAGATTTTTAGGACATGCTTCAGTACTTCGTGGGCTTCCCTGGTGGCTCAGAGGTTAAAGTGTCTGCCTGCAATATGGGAAACCTGGGTTCGATCCCTGGGTGGGGAAGATCCCCTGGAGAAGGAAATGGCAACCCACTCCAGTATTCTTGCCTGGAGAATCCCATGGACGGAGGAGCCTGGTGGGCTACAGTCCATGGCGTCGCAAAGAGTCGGACACGATGGGGTGACTTCACTTCACTTTCAGTACTTGAAAGTGAAAGTGGAAATGGCACATGAAAAAGACAAAATATCAAACATACAAAATGTAGGGGGAGTGTAAAAATGTATAGACTTTTTGTCCTTGAATATGTTTCTGAAAAAAATGAAATTAGTATCTCGAAGAGGTATTTGCACTCCCATGTTCATTGCAGCATTATTTGCAATAGACAAGATAACAGAAACGACCTAAATGTCTGTCAACAGATGAATGGGTAGATGTGGTATGTATTTACAATGGTGTGTCATTCAGCAATGAGCAGAGAAATCCTGCCATTTGTGACAACATGGATAGATCTCAAGGGCATTATGCTAACTGAAATAAGCTAAAGGTGAATACTATGTCACTTTTATGTGGAATCTAAAAATATAAAACTCATAGAAACAAAGTAAAGTGGTGGTTGCTGGGGACCTTCGTGGTGCAGTGGTTAAGTCTTCACCTTCTAATGCAGAGGGTGTGGGTTCAAACTCTGGTGGAGGAGCTAAGATCCTATGCCTAGTGGCCAAAAAAAAAAAAAGAACCAAAAAACCCCCAAAAACCAGAACATAAAAACAACAGAAGCAATAATGTAACAAATTCAATAAACTTCCCTTAAAACAAGGTGGTTGCCAGGAGCTGGTGGGTGCAGGAGATGGGAAGATACTGGTCAAGAGGCACCAGCTTTTAGTTCTAAGATGAACACATTCTGGGAATTAATGTAGAGCATGGTGACTGTCAAGATCACTGGGAGAAATAGCAACAACCTCAGATATGAAGACGATACCACTCTAATGGGAGAAAGCGAAGAGGAATTAAACAGCCTCTTGATGGGGGTGAAAGAAGAGAGTGAAAAAGCTGGCTTAAAACTCAAGATTCAAAAAACTAAGATCATGGCATCTGGTCCCATCACTTCATAGCAAATAGAAGGAGAAAAAGTGGAAGCAGTGACAGATTTTATTTTCTTGGGGTCCAAAATCACTTCACATAGTGGCTGCAGTCATAAAATTAAGACACTTGCTCCTTGGAAGGAAGGCTTTGATAAATCTAGACAGCATATTAGAAAGAAAAGACATCACTTTGCTGACAAAGATATGTATAGTCAAAGCTATGGTCTTTCCAGTAGTCATGTACAGATGTGAGAGGTGGACCATAAGGAAAACTACATAATTGATGCTTTAGAATTGTGGTGCTGGAGAAGATTCTTGAGAGTCCCTTGGACTGCAAGATCAAACCAGTCAATCCTAAAGGAAATCAACCCTGAATATTCATTGGAAAGACTGATGCTGAAGCTGAAGCTCCAATACTTTGGCTACCTGATGTGAACAGCTGACATGCTGGAAAAGACCCTGATGCTGGAAAAGAACAAGGGCAAAAGGAAAAGAGGGCAGCAGAGGATGAGATGGTTAGACAGGATCCACTGACTCAGCAGATGTGGATGCAAACTCTGCGAGACAGTGGGGGACAGGGAAGCCTGGCATGCTGCAGTACATGGACGGGGTTGAAAAAAGTTGGACGTGACTTCGCGACTGGACAACAACAAAATGGTGATTATAGTTAATCATAGTTATATACCTAAAAGTTGTTGAGAGTAAACTTTTTTTAACCCATTACAAAGAATTTTTACTGTCTGCTTATAAAAAAAGTTTAGACTTAGATTTTTATCATCTGGCTTGCTCTGTGCCTGTTTATACACAGTAACTTTATTTCAATAACAAATTACAGCAGACTGTTGGGAGACATTTTAAATAGCAATTAAACTCAACAGCATGTTGTACCAACAATGTACGTAACCCAGTGACATAAGGAACAATATAAATGTGACCAAGCTGACATACAGATGCAGGCAGTGACTACCATCATGACAGCCACCTGGCTGACAGCACAGGTAAGAGACCAAGTCTGAGAAAACGTCCTGAATGATAAGGAGACAGATTCCAGCATCCATTTCAGCAGATCCCCATACATGCCCATCATGACATACATACAACCATGGCTTACCCAATGGTAATGATTGTACCAAATCTCTGAGCTCCACTGAACAAGGTTCTGTCTCGTGTACTCCAATTTCAATGATTTTGGTTCCAGCTAACAACTGCATGATCAAACAGATGTAACAATTGAGGAGATACCCAATTCCATTAGAGTTCCTCTTTGGATGCAAGAATAACTCTCATACAGTAGAAAGGATCTACAGAATCTGATGACATGATTCCAAGGAGTGGTATCTGACGACATACTAAGAATATGAAGAGAGTTACAGCAATCCTTCGAACATTCTCTCTAAACTGGATTTTCCTTTCAGGTTTCTGAATTTCTGGTAGAACTGCACAGAAAAGTCTGATAACTTCTAAAAATTTAATGTCCAAGGTGGCAGCTGGGGCCCAGCGGCCTCAGAGCCTGCTCCCGACATGCTTTGGCCAGCCCTGTACAGGCTCTATGATAGTAAAATTTTAATGTCCTTCCCCCACCCCCACAAAAATGGTAATTATGTCACAGGTGGAGGTGTTAGTTAATGCTATGGTGATAATAATTCTGCAATATATGTGTATCAAATCAACACACTAACACATTAAGCTTACAAAATATTATGTCAGTTATAACTCAATAAAGCTGAAAAAAATTGCTTCATACAATTTTAGTACACCTTTAAGCTAAAAAAATCTAATTAACACATTATATTTCCAAGTACCCTAATCAAATGAAAAGTATGATGGACATTATTAATGATTGTCTTTACTTTTTGATGGCCACTCATTAAAGTGCTATTTCGCATAACTCTCCTGGTGACTGGATGTCCAGTAGCCATAGAATTACCCACTTATCTGCTCAAAAGGTGATGTCCATTTTACAAACAAGACACGTGTGATTTGGGTGTCCACACATAAATGTTTCTCAAGTAGTTGGTTATGCTCCAGCAGCACCAGTGTCACTTGGAAACTTAGAAATGTGAATCTTCTGCCCCATCACAGACTTACTTAGAAACTCAGTGCAGCTCATCAATCTGTGTTTTAATAAGCCCACGAGGAGATTCTGGTGCACACTAAATCTTCAAACCACTGAATTAAATCATCAGGACTCAAAGATTAAGTAAATTACATGAATGAGAAAAAGTAATAGATAAACCTGGTGCATTAAGTTCACAACTCCAGGGTAGCTATATGGGCACACAGGGCCTTGGCAGTGCAGACCCCTAGACTGAATTGAATGAGATCGGACTTGAAAACTGGTTGAGTTTCAAGTAGGATATGGTTCTAACAACAGTGACCAGTGGAGACCAACCACTACTGAATCTGTCTGTGCATATATTGTGTTCTCTTTGACCAGACTTGACTGGATGCATGAGGGTGACAACTGTTTTCATGGACATGTTCAGTGAGATCACATGTTCAGTGAATCCATGCCTGGATTGGAGATGCCAATCCACGCATGTTTTCTTACGCAGACCATGTGTCACAATCAGCTGAAAGCGAATGAAGGTGGCATCACTAACTGCATCATTAATATAAGTCAGACAGATCATAGAACAAAATGCTTTTGTTCCTTAAAAGCAATTGTTTTAAGAAAGAGGAATCAGAACTGTACTTGTTGGTAATCACCACTGGCCATTTTTAGAACAGTACATGCTATTAGGAAAGAGCAATCTTTTTTTCTTTTTGAGATGCTCCTTGCTGGATGATCCACATCTATTCTATAATGAAATTAACAACATACATGATGAACATGTTTAATGAGCAAGACTCAGATTCTCAATGGACAAGAGCCTTGACTTCCTCTAAACATTTTTTCTTGGCTGCAGCAGATGACCAAAATAATTTGATTACACTTTTTTTCAGAGCTTAGAAAGGCTAACCCCCAGTCATGCCAGAGCTCAACAAACCAGCATTAATAATCACCAAAAAAGGCACTTTAAAATACATTTGACAAGGAGTGACACTAATGCAATGAGGACTGGTCTAAGCCCTGCACTAAACTTTGTTATAGTTCATACAGACAGTGCATTCTGTCTCCATGTGCATGTGTGTGTATATAAATATATATACGTGCATATACTAATATTCACATACATGTATCTATCTCCATAAGTCTCTGGGGGGAGAAAAAACCATTTGCTTCCTTTAATAGTACATAAAAATTCTAGTCACTTTATTTGGAACAAAAGAATGAGAGGTTTGGCAAATCAATGCAAAGAAGTACCCTACTACACCTACTGACAAAAACAGCAATAAAATAAATACTCAAGAGTTTTTCCAGGTCATCAACTATTAAAATAGTAAAATATTTTTTAAAAGTTTATTCCATTGAAAGGAAAAGGATGGACATTTTTGGTACTGTAAATCTCACACTCATTCATATTGCTTAGGTTGAAGAGAACGTAATGAAGAGAGGAAATTTCTTCCACAAATTCCTTCTTTATAGTACCCAAGTTTCACTGATGGTGTGTTATTCCACTTAGCTTAACATATAAACAAAACTTTGTATAAATATATTTCTTTGATCTCTAAATTCTCAAGAAATTTGCACAGAGTACTGAAAGGACTTAAAGATTTTTGTGAAATAAACAGAATTGGCCATAAACCAGACCACTGCTTACCCCAGGTTCAGATATTTCAGCTCAAGGTTTCGACAGTCCAAACCTAGCTATGTCAGAGGTGGACAAAAGGCTTACTTGTCCTTCCTGGGAACAGGTGTATAAACAAGTTCTTATTCTTAGTATATGAAAACACAATTAGTAATGGCATTTAAGGTTTACTTACTAACTGTATAGTGTCTGAGAACAAAAATCAAAGCAATTTTTAAAAGGTTAAGAGTCAGATTCTGGGCATTTCCGTTTTTTAGCTGCTGGCTCTTCAGTCTTGTGAGATTCTAAAGTGCTGGTGCTAGATTTGAGACTGGGGTCTGCTTTAAGGTTGTCCATGGCAACAGTGAAGCCTGAGAGAAGGTACCCTCCACCTCCGCTCATCAGTAGTTTGGGATGACTTCGATCTGGCAAAACCTAATCAAGACAGAAAGACATTCATGTTTCCCTAAGCAGATAAGGCCATGCTAACAATACACATGCCAGAAATCAGAATTTAAATGACACAGATTCTCTTGAAGAGAGAACAAATTAATCAGACCAATTCCTAAGGAGGTCCTTCTTTCGCATAATAGTGCAGATAAAAGTATAGAAATTGATTTGAGTGATTTTCTTTGAAAAATATAAGTGAAATAATTTCTCTTAAACCTGAAGCAAGTTCCTGGAGGTAAAAGGGCAACTGGTTTGTGTAGTGCTCTAGGCCTGGCTTTCTCCCTCTTGGCTCCAGAAAGCTTCATGGTCAACAGCGGAGCTGGGTCCATGGAGAAGTAGCTATTGACATATAGCCAGAGCCTTCCTTCTCCAACACCCTGTTAATTCTTGTCAAAAATTCTTTTCTCCTGTTTCTAGAACTAAATAAGTTGACTACTGTGAAGTGCAAGGTTTTCCAGGTCTGCAGAATGTCCTGGATTAAGTAAGATATCCAGGAAGCAAAGCAGGGCCTGTGACAGTCATGAGGTGCGCCCCCCGCCACGTCTTAGATCTCTAACAGGGAACTGGCTGTTGAGGTGAAGCAACAGAAAGCCTTTAGCTGCTGCTCCTTTAAGATGTGTGCATTTAACAGTCACACATATGGAGGCTATGGGTTATTCCAAGTTGATAGCCGAGCACAGGTACCACAATTGTCCAATACTGCACTCCTCTAGTGGGCAATCTCTGCTCTGGGGTTCCTCATCATCCTGAGACTTTCTCGGAGCAGCACGCAAGCCCTTCCTCCCGCTTTGTCCTCCAACTCTGTCATAGGCATCAGACCGGCACGATGCCGGCACGATGGTCTGGCAACGCTCCCTGCCTAATCCTGCTCCCTCTCTCTTTATCTTTCAAAGGTGTTTCTCCAATCAATCTCTTACACTTCTACCTTTCAGAGAACCTGAACTTACAGACTCCATCAGGAAATCCTGAACACTTGCTGCAAAGACATCCCAGCAAAGAGGAAAGGGTCACCTTCTTGTTAGCTGAGGAATTTTGCTATTATCAGTTATTCACTGTACAGTGCTCTCGAAGCCTTGGGGAAACATTAAGCACAGTTGTCTGCATTTTAAGTGTCTCTGGACTTGAGTTACTATGACATGATAAAAGAAAAAAGGGTCAGGAAAGGTCAGGGCACTTTGAGTTACAGACATGAGACTCTTTCATCTCTGTAGATAGAAATAGGGAGAGCCCCAGCTTTCGGTACTACTGTGCTGGCAACCCAGGAGAGTAGCTCCCAGGGACTGGCTGTAAGAACACGTACGTACCTGGTAATTTCTGAGCCAGGTTTCAGACAGCCTGAGGTTGATGACCCCTCCTCTTTCCCGAAGTTTTGTGTAGCACTCCAACAGAGGCTAAAGGCATAAACAGAGTTCTATAAATAATTATTTTGAGGGCTGCAACGTTTAGATGTAAGAATTCTAGTCCATTCCATGTCAGTATTACCTCTTTATACTGACAGTAGACCACGAATGGCCTTGAAGGAGCCACAAAGTCCAGCAAAGACAGCAGCAGTGGAGTGGGATGGAAACGACTAGCTACAATTAACCTGCAAGAAAATGTTAGACAAATTATTTCTCTATGTCCCAAGGTGGAGCACAGGTTTTGAAATGCATCTAAAATATTCATATATTTATTTGCATGACTCACACAAGGAAGACTTTTAAATATAATATTCTAGAGATCCCAAACAGTAAAATCATGAACTATTACTTTCTAAGAAACACAAATTGGATTATAAACTCTTATGGTGCTTGGCAACTCGAAGTGGAATTTAATGACATTCTTGATTAAAAAAAAAAAATCTGGAAACAAATCCAACATTGTAACATTGGCTTTGTAGATACCCAAATCTAACTCTCCCGTCAGGTTTTCCTTAGCCCTTGCCCTTAGCCAGTATCACATCAACTGGAATGCCCCACCCACTGCAGCTAGTGGGACTGCAAAGCCCCATCTGATCATGTGCTATCATTGGAGAAATTTCAATTTCTTTTAAAACTCTGAAATCAGCATAATCAATTTCCCACCCCTGCCAGATGCAGTCTCCTTTCTTTACAAATCCAAGACAGAATCATCATGCTTGTCCCCGCTACAACCAAAGCAGATAAGCAGAGAGTGCTAATCTGCCTGAAGCAGAGCCCTTGAACACCAAGACATCGCCTGTGATCTTTCATCAACGCACCCATCTGCGTTTCTTTCACTCAGCAGAGCAGCAGCCTCTAAATGTCTTTTCTTCTGCTCTTCTTGTCTCCTCTGCTTTTCCTGAATCTTCAAGAAGAGAAATAAGAAACCAACATGCTGAGTCAGGTTTTTGGAAATACTGGTCTATCCAAACATTTTAACAATAATTATCAACTTGAACTAAAGCAACAGAGGGAGATCATTTATAGGGAAGTTGAAAACACATAAGATCCCTGCTGTTATAAAACCATCATGGAGCTACCTATATAATGCTTCTGTATCCTAAAGTTCCATCCCAAAGATGAAATCACACATGTATACACTCACACACACTCTTTCTCTGTTTTGATATTTATTATCTTGGGAGCTGATGCTCTTAAAGTCAAATCAAATCTCAAGGCTTACATGAAGTTAACTGAAGCCTTGGGGAAAGCATTATGAGGGTAGTGGGAACTCTTAACATTCTTACATAATCCTTTTTACTTCCACTCTCTTTAGGCTCCTTATAGTCTGGATCTTGAGAGACAATTTCCATTCTTTCTTGTTCTTCTGGGTGATTGCTCTCTGGGGCCTCTGCTATGCTATCTTCATTCTCTTGTTCAGAAGTCTGTTTTTCCTCCAGTGTGCCATTACTTTCTTCAACTGAAGCAATGTCTTTTGGCTCTGAAGACAACATCTCGGCAGAAAATGTACCATTTAAGAGACTGTCCACTTTGTTGAGGGGGAATTCATAAAGACCACTGAGGAAAGATTTTGGAAAACCAAAACATGCTGTTGCTGCCCGAACAGGTCCACCTCCAGGATAAAGCTGAATAATGGAGCCAAAACCTGAAAAGATAGAAGAAACAGACATCTGCTTAATGGAGACAACTTGACTATGCTACCCTCAGGGTATGCCATGTTATGGAGACTGAAAGTTTCTCTGCTTTATGTTGTTCAGAGGTTGAAGATGATGCAGCTCCTCAGGGAGGTCCATCTGGACTCTATATATCTTCCCAATGGAGGCAACACAATTCCAAACAGGTACACAGGAAGTCTTAAAGAAGTATACCCCCATTGACACTACAGTAAAACCCTGTGCGCCTGCGAATTTGTATGTAACATGATTGGCGACTGGCTCTCAGCTTCTCTCTGGGCCAATCTTTAAACAGGCAGTTAAAAGTTCTTATCTTCAACAGGGTCAGAGAAAGGGTAGGCAAATCAGGCTGTGTTGTTTTCTTCTAGGATAGGATACATACCTAGTATTCTTCCCACCCTATTCCCTCCCCTCAATTCAGGCCAATAAAATGAGCACCAGTTACCCAAGAGTTTACTGAAATTGAAATCACTGTCCTGAAGTCCTAGCCGGTCACAGGCTTCAGAACCACCCCCACTGACATGGAAGCTGGAAAGGACACTGCCACTGGGGATGCCAACACAGCTCAGGCTGGGAGATGTGGACTGTGGAGGAAGCTCCCAGAGACTGGAGCTGTGCAGGCACACCCAAGTCATTTCATTAACTTCCAGTAACTCAACCTCACTTTCCATGAGTTTGAATTTTTTAGACCCCTCTACTCAAATCATGGTAGGCTTTTAATGAACATCAAAACATTAAATCTTACCTCCCATTCGTTCCATCATCGCACCCAGCACCAAGCCTGCACACGTCTCCATCACAATCATTTTATTGCCAGCACGGATATTTCCCAATGTCAACATCTGGGCGAGTGTATCGTATCTCATGTGGCTAAGGAAAAAAGAATAATGTATTCATTTTTAGCTAAGCAAAGTCTTCTATTTTAACCATCATTTTTCAAGTTTTGTTTGTTTCATAAAAATGATGTTGATAAGATTATTGATTGCTTTGGAGGCAATAGTAAAAAAGGACTTACAATTTATGAAGTAGGAGGATACTTTATGCAGATGAGCAAGATTTTCATTTTATTTAAAATCATGACTTTCTTAAAGATATATTTTCCCCCAATTATACTTTTGAAAGGAAACAAAGCGTACTTAATTTTTCCAGGTTCTCTTGCATAATACATAACTGAAAGAATGCGGGTGGACGGCTTCACAACAGTAATCATGGCTTCATATCTGGAGGAAGAAAAACAGAACATTAATTTTAAAAAGCTAGTTTAAAAATATTTTATTTAAATAATACATTTTATAAATCTATAAAAATATTTTGTATTTTCATCCTTTTAAAAGCATAATTACTTACTTCTTTTTCTTCTTTTTTATATATTTATCTTGAGCAAATTCTGTCTTGTCTCGGAATGTTGTACTATTTTCAATTAATTGCTGAACTATTTCCTATAAGAAAAGGAGCAAGCAGATTTCCTGAAACTTTATTTTCATAGCACAGATAACTTCAAAGGTTTCTTACCACAGAGTGTATCCAAAAGTCTGATTCTCCAGGCCCTTTTCCACAGAAGTCCAAATGGATGAACTTAGTATTTTTATACTCTATCCAGAATTTGTATTAAAATATTAGTACCTTATAACTCCATTTAAATCAAAGTAAAAGAACAGACATATACAATTTAGGGAGAAAAGAGGTAATGTACACTGTCAGTCCTGAAGACACTGGCTGAAAACATTATTGAAAATGAACAAAGTCAAGCTCTAAGATGCAGTAAGTTATCAAATTCCCTTTTGTTAACAATATTAGTAATGTCATTCACTTACATTCTTGTGTTTAAGAAACAAAATCTTTGACACACTGAATTGCATAAACACTTCAAGATATTTTTAATAGAAATGTACTGTATTTTTACATCTTACCTTAGGAAAAGTCTGCTTTAAAAAGCAACCAATTTCCTAAATAAAAAATGAAAACGAAACAAAAAATTCTTTGAATTTTACCTCGCCTTTAATGCCTTTGTCCTTTAAAGCTTTTATGTCATCTTGAGTAAGTTTCTGAGATTTTCCATCATCAATTATATTTCGATTATCAGTGCCCGCTTCTTTGGTTTCTAAGGAAGAAAATTGCTCTATGACATATATGATCTGAAATTATTTAAAAATCTTTCTTCTTCTAAGTTTATATCTATATCCAGCCCGTCGGCCACTTAAATTTGGCCTTTCAGTTCTACTTCTTTTCTTGTTCAGTTGCTAAGTCATGTCAGACTCTTTGTGACCGCATGGACTGTACTCACCAGGTTCCTCTGTCCTCTACTATCTCCCAGAGTTTGCTCAAATCCATGTCCATTGAGTCCGTGATGCTAACCGTCTCATCCTGTGCTGCCCTCTTCTTTTGCCTTCAATCTTTCTCAGCATCGGGGTCTTTTCCAATGAATTCCACTGCCCCCACCCCAATCCACTATCCTTTCTTGTCACAACTAGCCCAAGCCTCTCATTCATATTCTTGCTTCCACTCTTGCCCCCTAACAATCCACCTGGACAGCAGAGTTCTTTTTAAAATGCAAACTGGCTCATCTATTCCAACGCACAAAACCACACAGTGACTTCCTGTAGCAATTTAAAGGCGACCCGCAAGGTTACACATGATTTGGTACCCGGCTACTTTTCAGGTCTCATTTCTCAAGCCCTGTACTCAGCCACTCCACTTCCTCATGTTCCTCAGACACAGCAGGGTGGTTACAATGCGGGAATTTGGCATTTGCTGCTCCCTCCACCTGGAATGCTCTTGCAACGTTTCCAAGTGGGTGGATCCTCTTTACATCACTCAGGGCTGAGCTTACCATCTTAGCCAAGTCTTATCTCATTCAATCAGCCTTCAGTACACCTCCCTGCTCCACCATCTGCGTAGCACACATCACCACCTGAAATTATGCTGTTTGCTTGTCTATTTGATTATTTTTGGCATTTCCTATTTTTGGCATTTCCCACTGCTAAGTGGGCATCCCTGATGGCTCAGATGGTAAGGAATCTGCCCTCAACGTGGGAGATCCAGGTTCAATCCCTGGGTTGGGAAGATCTTCTGCAGGAAGAAATGGCAACTCACTATAGTATTCTTACCTGGAGAATTCCACAGTCCATAGGGTTGCAAAGAGTCAGACACGACTGAATGACTAACACTTCCACTGCTAAATAAATTTTATGGGATGGTCTATCTAACAAACTGCTGTAACTGCAGTGCTTAATCATGCCTGGAATGTATTTGATGGTTAATAAAAATATGAATATTTATATCTAATATTTAATAAATATTTAGTAAAGTGGTTTGAATCAGAATTTCATTAGTATTTTATTTAATAATTTTATTCATAAAATATTTTAAGTATACTTATTTTAATAAAAATTTAAGGATTCAATTTAATGATAATACTAAACCCATGAGGCTGTTACAACTTCCTATGTGTCATATGATTGAATACTCACTATAGCTTGGTCATTAAGCATGTGTTATGGTCCTATTTTACAGATAAACCTTAGAGAAACCAAATAACTGGCTCAAGGTTACCAGGTAAGTGATGAAGCTGGAACTTAAACCTAGTCAGTTGAATTAAAAACCCGTCATCTTATCCTCTTCCCTATATGCTATCTACCTCAAAAGTCGGTAACTTCTAGACACCAACAGGGCTCTACACCTGTTCTTACACTGAAGTTGCAAGGATTCATGGGATTAAATATCTGGCCCACGGTCAGAGGGCTGGTTAATGATGGGCTGGAGTTAGAACCCAGGATATCTCAAAGCCAAAACCAAACCCTAATTCATTCTACTGAGCTACAGTTCTCAGATTGTGAGTTCAGATTCCTTTGGGAACAGCCTGGGCTAGCATTTCAGAATTAATTCAGGTTGACAGGTTTCTGACTGGACAGCTCAAGAGCATCTATTTTATTCATCCTAAGTAGTATAGTGCACCTGAAGTAGGCTCTTCCTTCTTCTTCTTAGGCTGAAGGCTTCCTCCATTGGTCACTTCAAATGTGGTTCCATAACTATGGCCAATGATGTTATCCAGATAGAACCACTGTTTTTCAAAAGTTACTTTCCTGGGGGGAAAAATGCAATCAATAAGCTGAATCTCATCTGCACTCAATTTAGGAAAGATATATTTGACCTAGTTTACTTCATAATCACTCTCCCTAAAGGATAATTGGCAGCATTATCTCTGACCATGAACTGACAAATGAATGAAAGAGAACCGGGCTACGGGCAGATAGATAAAATTAATAAACAAGGCACAAAAACAAAGAATTTGGAATGAGAAACAGGGACAGAAGACATTATTTTTTCCGAGGCACTGGTCTGGCTCCAATTTGCACTGACAAGATGTCCAAATTTGCATATTTCAGATTTCCTGAGTAGCATAAAGTGTTGCCAAGATTGCCGTGCCACTAACACACATACTGTGACACCTCCTGAACACAAGAAAACCTCAAAACTGAACAATCATTGAGATGACACGGATTTAACAAATTCCCTGGCCTAAATGGCCATTTTCTTTGAAAATTATCCAGTAAAACCAAATGGTATTTGCCTGTAAACATTACTGACAATTCACACATTTGTAAGTGATGCCTAACACTGACAACGCTCTACTGAGGCCCTGGCAATTTTAGCTTTTCCCACTACCCAGATTTTGCTTTCCAGGTGGCACTAGTAGTAAACCCACCCTGCCAATGCAGGAGACTTAAGAGACACCGGTTTCATCCCTAGGTGGGGAAGATCCCCTAGAGAAGGAAATGGCACCCTACTCCAGTATTCTTGCCTGGAGAATCCCACGGACAGAGGAGCCTGGCAGGGTACAGTCCATAGGGTTGCAAAGAGTCGGACATGACTGAAGCACAGCACAATTTAAAAAGGAAATCCCACAAAAGCCAAAAAAAACTTTCCTTTCAAAAGAAGAGAAATAACACCTGCTGAGTGTTGATCAGAGGTTAGGTAGTATGTATCAGATGGTTCACACTTTTTGATTTAATTCTCAATTTAGTCATCCTGGACATAGCTCTTTCCAGATGAGCAATCTTGAAGCTCAGGAAAAGTGTCTTGCCCAAAATGCAGTTACATAGTAGGAGCTGGGATTTAAATCCAAGTCTGCCTGAACCCAAAGCCTGGTTCTTTCCACTACATAACACAGTCTACTCAACAAAGAACCAATGGATCTCAGGAAGTCTGTTTAGCTTCAGGACACTGCCCACACCGATAGAACTCTGAATTCTGAAAGACGTGTACTGACTAGTTTTTGTGCCCCATCCCACACCTTCTCTTTCTGTGTGCCCTGAGAGGCTGACCACAACAGAATCAGATGGCACCACATCACCCCGGCCAAAGGCTTCCCATCATTCTAGACCCCTGGATGCATCACAAGTCTCTACTGGTGCTCCAGACCTTTTCATAACTCTGTATGTGTATGTGTCCATCTTCATTAAGTCTCCTCACTAGAATCATCTGAGTGAATTTCTCCAAGATCCTAAGTGAATCAGACAGGGCCAATTCATGTTCTTTGCTGGGTCCTCAGTGACTGACACATAATAAAGACTCAAAATATTTGTGGACATGAATCCCCTCAGAGAAGCTGAAACTCAGCTCAGACTAGATTGTGCACCATCCCCTGCCTCATCCTTTGATTAGTTCAGTGCTTGTGAAACACTGGTTCTGAGCTGGGTTGGGTTTACCCTCTGGCAGCTGATCTGATATGCAAAGAAGGGTACATCACTCAAACTGACCGGCCTGACAGGAGGTCGCTGTCAGGAAAGTGGGACCTAGTCAGAAGGACATGGGCAAGAGTGAGATGCGCAGAGTCTGCTCACAGAGCCAGGATTGCTTCTGCCCAACCAGATGAGTGCAGCCCTGTGGAAAAAGTGAAGGGACAGTCTGCCCTGGTATGCAGTTGAGCTCAGAATCATTTTCTAAATAAAATGGAAACTAATGCTATGCTTCTGCCAAGAAAACTGATAAAAAGTGTTTCAAAGTATGTGTCTTAAGAATACTTTTTAGAAATAAAGATGTTGCTGTCTGTCTCCTTGGGAATGAAAAGCCTAGTCTAAAAGAGTATGTTTTTAAGACCCACATTCGAACAACCACATCTTGTGATAAAGCAACTTAAAAGGACAATACGAGAAAGAAAAACCAAAGGTTCACCTGTATAGTCGTTATACAGCTGTGTTAACTGTGGAATCATTCATCAAACTTATAACCTAAGGACTTTGCTGTACTGCTATATTTAAATTTAAAAGCTTAATTAATATAAGCATTTTATAGAAATAATGTACTTGGAAGCAAGCACACATTTCTAATCAGAAAATCTGGGAGAATAAAAGGTGTTGGTTTCAAGAACACAAAACAGTGATGAGGGGGTTCTGGGAGGCAAGGATGAGATCAGAGGGTGAAGGGTGGGTTTTGTGAGAAGACAAGAGAGAAGAACCCAACATTTGAGGAAAGAACCCCAGGATGTGGGAAGAGGGGTGGGGGAGGGGGGAAAGGAGGGGCTTGCTGAAGAGGGGCGGGGCACACGAGCGAGGGCCAAGAATGGGGAAAGGACTCTGGAAAGATTAAGATACTTAACATAGAGGACCAGGAATAAGGTCACGGCTCTGTTGGAAGACAGGAGGCGTGAGGGTGATCCCGAGGGCCAAGGATGGGATCCTGGGGGCTAAGTCCTCAGTGGAAAGATCCGAGAGGAGATAACGAGGGAGAAGATTGAGAATCCAGAGAACCAAGAAAGGGACCCCGGTGAGAGAGTATGTCTAGAAGGTGGCGGCGGAGAACTCCTAAGGCCAGAGACCTGACTTACTTTCTCCGCTGGACTTGCACTGCTTTAAACACATCTTCCCGTTTCAGCACCACGAAGTCGCCGTCGCGGATGCAGTGATTCCCGGGATACTGTGGCTGTGGGCCTGATTGATCCACAGAGCTCTCCATGATGTTCAGAGGGTCTCTGCTCCGCAGCGTCCCTCCAGTTCCTCGCGCTCCGACCCTGGCGCTAGGCCGTTGCCGCCCGCAGGTTCACCTCCAGAAACCTAAGGGGACGCAAAGCCTCCGACCGGCACCGCCCCCACGTGCTGCGTGCCGCTTCCGCTTTCCGGTCGGAACCTCGGGAGGGCTTCCGGTAGCCTCGCGGCTTCCGTCTGGCTAATCTCCTTGATTGGCTGTCCTCCATCCCGCCCCTCACATCTCGGCGCGGCTTCGGGTGGAAGTTGCGTCACAGAAGCGCCAAAAAAGAACTAGGAAAAGTTTGGTTTGCATCGCTGTTGTGGCTGCCTACTGTAGACGTTTTCTGGCTAACCTATGCGGTCTAGGTGGAGAAGTTGAGGTCCTCGAGCCGCTACAACAGACAAGACTCGGTCCCGAGCCGGAACGTCAGGAGAGCTAAGCGTGAAAAGTCTGCGAGGCTTGGGTAGAGTCACCTGAGGAGCTCGCACCGCGAAGTCTCTTCTCACCTCGCCTTGCCTTCCCACTAGAGGAAGCGAGAGTCAGCCGAGCAGTGAATTGAGTGTTTTGGGACCTCTGTCTTTTGCAAGTAAGAGCTTAGTCTTGAGGAGACGTAAGTGAAGTGGCGTATATAACCAAGCATAGCAGCCCGACAGTGGGTTTTACTCATTCTCCAGACCTACCTCTTGGATTTGTGTTGGAATTTTTACTATTCTCACATATTACCTCATTTGTAAAAGACGCGGCAGGTAGCGTTTGGAAGCAGCGCTTCAGCTTAAGAATGGCAGAGATGAAGTTTCAGCCCAGTACTGTCACCAGACAACTTTGATCTTAATCAGTTCGCTTATTTCCTGTGGTCTAAATTTTTTAAATATATGAGTGGTCTATATATTATCAAAGCCCTATTAGTTCCTTAACATCATGAACTTATTAACTTATTTATTAATTAAATGCTTTAAATAAAGATGCGGATAGGCGGTTTTGGAATGAATTGCCCTACAGTCTGCTGCTGCTGCTAAGTTGCTTCAGTCATATTCGACTCTGTGCGACCCCATAGACGGCAGGTCATCAGGCTCCCCCGTCCCTGGGACTCTCCAGGCAAGAACACTGGAGTGGGTTGCCATTTCCTTCTCCAATGCATGAAAGCGAAAAGTGAAAATGAAGTCGCTCAGTCGTGTCGGACTCTTTGAGACCCCATGGACTGCAGCCCACCAGGCTCCTCCGCCCATGGGATTTTCCAGGCAAGAGTACTAGAGTGGGGTGCCATTGCCTTCTCCGGCCCTACAGTCTATGTTATGATAAATTCTTATTTTTATCCTTAAGATAGGAACTTTTTAAAATTGAAGTGTAGTTGATTTATAATGTTAGATTCACGTGTACAATATAATGTTTAAATTTTTATAGATTATACTTTACTTAAAGTTATACTTCAGGGAATACCTTGGGCTAAGTGCTTCCACCGCAGGGGGCACAGGTTCCATCCTTGGTCAGGAAACTAAGATCCTGCATGCGGTGCAGCCAAAAAACAAAAAAAACAAAAACGTAAAGAAAAGAAAATCCCAATCATAAAGTTATTATGAAATTGAAATATTGGCTCTATTCCCTGTTGTGTGCATTGCATTTTTTTCAGTTACTTTATACCTAGTAGTTTGTACCTCTTAATCTCCTTTACCGATTCCACCCACACCCCTCTCTACTAGTTTTTAAACATTAAAAATGTTTTTATTTATGGCTGTGTTGGGTCTTCCTTGTGGTGCCCTGGCTTCTCAATAAAGTGACTTCTCTTGTTACAAAGCACAGGCTCTAGGGCTCCTCCACCTCAGTATTTTCCCAGCTGGAACTCAGTAATTTGTGGCAAAGGGGCTTAGTTGCCCCAAAGGCATGTGGATGCAAATTCCTAACCACTGGATCACCAGGGAAGTCTTTGTTTTATTTTTTAGATTCCACTTATAAGTGAAAATATACAGTACCTTTCTCTGACTGACTTCATTAAGCATAAAACTATCCAGCTCTATCTATTTTGTTGCACATGGCAGAGTTTGTTTTTCATAGTTGAGTAATGTTTCATGGTGTGTGTGTATGTGTGTACATACCACATCTTTATCCATTCAATTTAGGTTGCTTCCATATCTTAGCTGTTGTAAATAATGTGTCTGTGAATGTTGGGGTGAATACCTTTTTAAATTAGTGGTTTTGTTTTCTTCCTGTACTCTGGAGTGAAATTGCTGAATCATGTGGTGGTTCTATTTTTAATTTCTTGAGGAAGCTCCACACTATTTTCTATAGTTGCTACACCAATTTACATTCCTACCAACAGTGTAGTAAGGTTCCCTTTTCTCCACATCCTCCCCAACATAAATTTGTTGTGTTTTTGACAATAGCCATTGACAGGTGTTAAGTGACAGCTCATTGTAGTTTTTGATTTGTGGCGTGGCAAAGCTGTGACAAACCTAGACAGCGTATTATAAAGCAGAGACATTACTTTGCTGAAAAAGGTCCTTATAGTCAAAGCTATGATTTTTCCCAGTGGATGGATGTGAGAGCTGGACCATAAAGAAGGCTTAGCAGTCGAAGAATTGATGCTTTTGAACTGTGGTGATGGAGAAGACTCTTGAGAGTCCCTTGAACAGCAGGGAGATCAAATCAGTTAATCCTAAAGTAAACCAGTCCTGAATATTCATTGGAAGGACTGATGCTAAAGCTGAAGCTCTAATACTTTGGCTACCTGATGCGAAGAACTGAATCACTGAAAAAGACCCTAATGCTGAGAAAGATTGAGATGGTTGAATGGTATCACCAACTCAATGAACATGAATTTGAGCAAGCTCCAGAATATGGAGATGAGGAAGCCTGGTGTGCTGCAGTTCATGGGGTCGCAAAGAGTTGGACACGACTGAGTGAACAACAACAAATGACCAAAATAAAAGTTAATTAACTAAAAAAAAGAATATCCATGTGTCTCTAATAAAAGTGGATAGAACACTGCTGGACTGACTGTAAGGAGCTGTGATGATGTATTCCTAAAGTCACAGGTCAAGATAATGTTCAGCTAGTGCTGCCCTGTAGTAAGTCTCACAACAGTACAAAGTTATTTTAGAGTTAATTACCTCTTGTTTTCACTTCTATTGTGGGAATTCCTTGAAAGCAATTATGGTACCTTTTCTTATTTTTATCATGGGATAAAATCATTTTAATCATTCAATATACTTGTTTAAACATCTGTGGTATGCCTTAAAAAGAGGTGAGGATTAGAAGAGTAACTGCAGAGTGTTTGGAGTTTGTACCATTCTGTGCAACATCACAAGCCTGTTTGCTGGTCTCAAACTAGAGTATATACTAATTTTTGCTTATTTACTGTGTTAATACATTTTTAGGAATACGGTTTCCCCTACAGTTTTGATGAGGACTTTCCTATTCTCTATCTTTTGAAAGACATGAATGGAAAGTACAGAGGCAGAGGATTTGGACAAGGAAGATTTCAAAGCTGGAAAAGTGGAAGAGGTGGTAGGGGCTTCTCAGGAAAATGGAGAGAAAGAGAGCACAGACCTGACTTGAATAAAGCCACAGGAAAACATCCTGGTAGGAGAGGCCAACAGTAGTTCAATTTTTTTTTTTTCTTCCATGAAGGAATCTGTTCATGCCTGTTGTGAAAAGCAGTTTAATTCAAATTTGTCTGTCTTTTATTTGATGTTACCCTTAAAGGTAACATTTGGATGTTAATATCCAAAATTAGTGAAACCTGTAATTTAGATATTTGTTAATAACATGTCAGTATCTCATTAAAAGGGGAAGCAAATTAGAAAAAAATGTTTCTATTAACCCAGTATTCTGTTTTTGTGGGTTTTTTTGCTTTTTCAGAACAAACCCCACAGTCTTTGCTACTACAGTCAACATTGGATCACTTCATACCATATAAAGGCTGGAAGCTTTATTTCTCTGAAGGTAGAGTTTAAAGTGCTAAAGTACTATAAGTCTTATTTTCTTAACTTTCTTTAGATGCTACATCTCAAATTACTATAATTTATTCTGCTTACATATATATATATGTGTGTATATATATTTATATATATACCTCCATCTCCTTTTCTTTAATCTTGATTCACCCAAACAAATTATGTTTCAGGAGCATTATTTTTCATTTTTGTATCAGAAAAACAAACCCACACTAGTTATTTCAAAAAGAGGATTTAATACAGAGAATTGGGTATACAGACAGAGGATTAAAAGAACAAAAAGGGAACATTAAGGTAAACTAGAT
>NW_011494635.1:9698589-9716958 GCF_000754665.1 Bison bison bison
TAAACTAGATAGTATTAACTCTGGAAAACAGCAACTAACCTTTTGACTGAGGAAACAAAAGATAAATAGTGCTGAAGTTGGACTTCCTGGTTGTCTTAGCAGTAAAGAATCCACCTGCTGATGGATGAGATGTGGGTTTGATCCCTGGGTGGTGAAGATCCCCTGGAGAAGGAAATGGCAACCCACTCCAGTATTCTTGACAGAATAATCCCATGGACAGAGGAGCCTTATGGGCTACAGTCCACGGGGTTGCAAAAAGTTGGACGCAACTGAGCACACGTGCACACTGAGGTTCCAGAACCTAAGAATTCAAAGGAGGAGCCACAGCGTAGCTGCAGTTTCAGCCTTAGAGGGACACCCTACAAACCTGTATTTGGACCTCTGCAAAATATCTTTCAGAGCTGTGCTCAGACTCTGAGGTGAATTAAGCTGGTTGCTGCTGGTAATTCTGGCAGGAGAATGGTTGGTGCTTGGAGTTGGGGGCTAGAACTGTAGCTATCCTCTGCATCTGGAGAAATGCTGAAAAGAATTGTAAACAATGAATTCCTTTCTTCCTATCCTTCTACCTGCCAATACCTAAAGTTGCCTTTAATTGGCAGAACTTTACAGAAATCTGGGAAATGTATTGTGCAGATCTTGATAACAGAATCACAGAGCAGAAAATAGAAGGATAGGCTTAGAACCAAGAGACAACAACCAACAAAGTTTATGTAGAAACATAGTTAAGGATTTCTCCTTTATCGGTTAACTTCATATATCTGTGTGTATGGATTTGGAGAATTGTCTTTTCTATGGTCTTATAGTATTGTGGGCTTGTTATATCTCCCTCTAGACTGCACTGCTTGCTTCATACCACGTACTCAGTATTCATTTTGTGAATGAAGAAAGGGATTTACAAATGCTTTCCCTATTGAGAGTTGTGTTCTTTTTTTCTGTCATATGAGAAATGTTATGTTTCATAGTTGATGTGTCTTGTGTTGCTTTAGGATGCACTAGCCACCAATACCTGCAATATTTCCCTAGCAGTTAGCGCAGAACAAGGCGCCTTTGGCCAGTTGTACTTTGAAACTCCAGTCTCCTTCATTGTACTGATCGTCTGTGGGAGACCAACTCAAAAATGTTACAGAACTTTACCAAGTGGAAGATAACTTTACAGTTTTGGGACTGGAGTCAAGTTGTAACCTACCTACCCTGATCTCAGGAAGGGATCTGACAAGTGGCTATTTGAACTAGTAGGATTTTCTTTGCAAAGAGATAAGAGTTTAGTCTGTGTGCTAAACTTTGGCTCTATCATGTAAGCTATTTGAACTAGTAGGTCTTACTAGGTGTCACATTTCATTGTAAAGATTTTCAGATATTGGTGGTTTTAGAGCTACTTCCTGTCTGCATTTCAGATTATGCAGACCTGAACTTGTTTTAGAATCTTAAGTTTACATTTTATACCAGTTCTAATCTAAATGTAATCAGAATGCACAGTGATTATAAGCCATCTACCATGTATATAAATAGTATTTCTTCTGTCTCATGAAAAATGTGCTTATACATTTGTGATGATTATTAGTCTGATGTCGTATTTGTTGGATTAGTTTACAGTGACAGCATTCCTTTTATTGAGAAGATTGAAGCATTTGAAAGTTTTTTCACAGAGCGTATTGAGTTATATGATAAGGTAAGGTTCTTGTACAACAAAGCTACTAGTCCACCTTTATGTGTCGTCTTATTGAACAGTGTATTTGAGGTGCTAGTAATTGTGACTATAGACAGTGGACTGCCTTGGCCCAGCTACCAGCTTCCCACTTACCAGCAGTGTGGACATTGGTGAATTACTTACTTTCTTTGTGCCTTAGTTTTCTCATCTATTATTAGAGTATAATAGTATTAATACCTACTTCAAAGGGTTGTTAAGTGGCATAAGTCAGTTCCGTTCAGTTCAGTCGCTCAGTGTGTCTGACTCTTTGCAACCCCGTGAATCGCAGCACGCCAGGCCTCCCTGTCCATTACCAACTCCCAGAGTTCACTCAGACTCATATATTTTAAATACTAGAACTGTGCTCGACACAGAACATAGAATACTTATTATCACCATATTAACATATATGCTTTCTCATAGTGTGTGATCGAATGCTCATGATAATTCACTCTGAAAAACCAATCCTTATTTTCATATCTTAATATTTTATAGGATGAAATAGAAAGAAAGGGAAGTATTTTGGTGGATTTTAAAGAACTGATAAATGATGATGAAATAACTAAACTGATACCAAATATAGCAAATGAATTAAGGGATACACCTGAGAAAACCCTGGCTTGCATGGGTCTGGCAATACATCAGGTAAATGTTTATTTTGTGACTTTTGTCAAACTTTAAAAGGAAGATTTCACAGTAACAGTACCTTCTCATAGACTAATTTTTATCAACAGACCTTTGCTAGAACTGAAAGGTTGCAGGCTGGTTAGAGGAAGACTTTGTAGGTGTGGGGGGCTTTATAATGGGTCTTAAAGTGTTACTGAGGACTGGACGTAGAGCAGAGGAGGTCAGGGTATCCGAATGAGGGTTCATTACAAAGATTCATCACAGGATTTATACACTGCTCGTGACCTAAGACTGGGAACCTTGACTGTTTTCAGACTCCTCTTGTTCATTAGTTCATATCTAAATTACCACATCCTTTCACTTTTATTTCTAAAGTGTCTCTTAAATCCACCTCTTTTCCATCTTTACAGTCTATTTCATCTTTCCTTAACGGTTGCCATACATGGTGAAACATGGTTTGTCCTTGGAAACCATGGTGACTGTTTCCTGCCAAATGACGCCCAAACCCTTTATGTGGCGTTGAAAGCCTTCCATAACGTAGTTCAACTTCTCTTCCCACTCTGTATTTACTACTATCCAGCTAAACTGAGGTCCCTCTAGGATTCTCTGAGTCCTGTACCTCTTACACGTGCTGTCCATTTGGCATAGAATGCCCCTTGCCTCACATATCCAAATGTCTTGGGTCTAACTCAGTTATGACTCTGTGAAACCTTTTCATGACTCCTTTTCAAAACTCATATGGGTTTTTGGTCTGTATATCTTTATGGTAACAATTACAGCTGTTTATTCACATCTCATTTTTTTCAGAGATGAGCCATTTTTTTCAGAGATGATTATTTTTTTCATGGCAGCATGCTGCTTTGTACACAAGTAGATGGTAAATATTTATTTTACTTAATGTCAAATGCCAAGAAAGTAAGTATTGGTTAATTCAGAAGTCATCTTTATTTCTTTATCTTAACATTGAATTTGAAGAAGTAGAAAATATTTTTTCACCAGAATACATCTAGAATGTATAGCTTTGGGGGCTTCTGTAAGGACTTTTAATACTAGGTTTAGTTGAGACAGAAAGTAGCAGACTTTCTGTCAGTCCAGGGACAGCAAAACCCCAGGTAAAACATAATCCACTATAAAATAATTGATCTTAATTAAATATCATAATTTTAAAGGGCAGTTAGAGTTCTGTTAATCTCTCTGAACTGTTTATATTCTAAACTTCATAGTCTCTGTAAAAGAGTTCTGCTTCAAGAGGATATTTTGTTAAGTAACTCTTAAGTAAATGTCTGTCTTGTCTAGGTATTAACTAAGGACCTCGAAAGGCATGCAGCTGAGTTACAAGCCCAAGAAGGATTGTCTCGAAATGGGGAAACAGTGGTTAATGTGCCACACATTCACGCAAGGTGAAGAATTTGCTGGTATTAAAGTATTATCACAATCAGGCACTGAAGCCTATTTAAGAATGAGAACCTCATTTTATAAAGTCAAAGAAATCAGTAAAAAGGGTATGACTTTATTGCTAACTCGGTGGTTATCATACCCAAGTGAACATGCTGAATTTAAAGAGATCATGATAGAAATAAACCTTTTCTGCCCAAATCAGTTGATATATGAGCCTGCAAATTTTTGTGTTAACTTTGGATGTATGCCTATCTAGACTCTGCTGATTACATTTAATAATCCCTGTAATACACTAAGTGGTGTAATTAAATTTTGTTCAAGTTATTAGATTTCTATTAAACACAGAACAAATGGACTTTTTTCTTGAATTTATCTGTATTGTATTACAAGATTTTAAATTCACATTGGAAGAGATGAATAAGGTGATCATCAGGTATTTTTGTTTTGTTTTTCCCCAGAATTTAAAAAAGACATTTCCTAATACTGCTTGAAAAAGAAGTTAGAAACTCAAAAATTGCTGAATCTGAGACTTTCCCTTTGGCGTTATTTTTTCCTTTTCCCATAGAGAACAGCCAATGGGACAAGAGTAAAAGGGAAGATTTAACTTCTTTTATTTTTAAGGATGACTTAGTATTTGTAAAATTCCTGATATATGGGGTGATATGGTTTGGGAATTCCATAATAGCTTCTAAAAGGAACTTGTGAAAATACAGACAACCTCAACTTTGTGCTCACTGTGAGTTCATAGTAAATACGTTCCTATTTTTGTTTTTAGGGTGTATAATTATGAGCCGCTGACACAGTTGAAGAACGTCCGAGCAAATTACTATGGAAAATACATTGCTCTGAGAGGAACAGTGGTTCGAGTCAGTAATACAAAGCCTCTTTGTACCAAGATGGCTTTTCTTTGTGCTGCATGTGGAGAAATTCAGAGTTTATCTCTTCCAGATGGAAAATATAATCTTCCCACAAAGGTGATATCATGTTCTTTAACTACTTCATTGTTTTTAAAAATATTATTTATTCATTTATTTGGCTGTATCAGTTAGCTGCAGTAGTTGTGGCATGTGAGATCTTTATTGCGTCATGAATTGCATGGCGTGCAGGCTCCAGATCACGGCAGGCTCAGTAGATGTGGAGCACGGGCTTATTAGTTGCCCTGCAGCATGTGGGATCTTAGTTCCCTAACTAGGAATCGAACCCACATCCTGTGCATTGCAAGGCGGATTCTTAACCATTGACCACCAGGGGAGTCCTGACTACATCCTTCTTTATCTTGATAAAGAAGACAAATCAGTGTACGGAAACCGTTTCCCAGTGTTTCTAAATACAGAGCTTATTTTTATTATTTTTGGTTTTTAAATTATAAAATACTTCAGGGTACAGAAAATAAAGAAATGAAACATCTCTACCCATCACTTGGAATTTACATTTTGCCAGCACCAGATATATCTTGAAAGATACATAAAGCATTACTGGTGTAACTTTAGTCTCTTTTTTACCCCTTGCTTGTCCCATTCCCAGAGACAGCCACTATCTTGAAGTTAACATGTATTCTTTCTGTTCATTTTTTTATATTTTGACTTAATAGGTACACTTATTGTTTTCTTCCCTTTGTTTTGCTGTTTGAAAGTGATGTGTTCCTTTTTTGTTAAACTATAGATTTTAAAACTACAGAAAATGTATAAATAATGTAACTAATATCTGTATGGCACCATTGCTGCTGCTAATTCGCTTCAGTCGTGTCCGACTCTGTGCGACCCCAGAGATGGCAGCCCACCAGGCTCCCCCATCCCTGGGATTCTCCAGGCAAGAACACTGGAGTGGGGATAGCACCATTATGAGTTGGCAAATATTTAGCTAATTTTTTAACAAAAAATGTTAAGTGTATTATAAAGTCTCTTTGTTTCCCTCTACAGTTCCATTAAACTTGTTCTACCCCTGGAGCCACTATTATGAAATCAGCATGTATTCTTCAAATCTACATTTTCATGTTTGATTATATATATGTATAGGATTTGTTTTGTTTACATAAGTGATATTCTGAAGGTAGCAAATTGCTACCTTTTTTTCACTTGGTTATTTTGGAATTCTGCCTGTTTTTTTATTATTATTTTTGGAGTACATTTGCTCTATAGGGTTGTGTTTCTGCTGTACAACATCATGCATCAGCTATTTGTATACATATATCCCTCCCACTTCTCATACCTGTCTTGATACGTATCTAAATCTTTTCATTTACTGAGTGGAGTAAAGGAATAGTCACTGTTTATCCATTCTCCTGGCAGACATGGTGCTGTTTCCACTTTTTCACAATTACGAATGATGCCGCTGAGAACGTTCTTATACACGTCTCCTTAGCAGAGGAATTCCTCAGTTATATGATATGCTTAATTTTAACTTTTTAGGCTGTAGCCAAAGTACTTTCCAGAATGTTGGTCCCAACTTACACCCCTTCTGGTAGTATTAGGCTGTTATAATTTCCCCATATTTTCATTAACACTTAGTATTGTTAGGTTTTTTAATTTTTGCCAGACTGATGGGTATAAAATGGTATTTCATTTTTAATATGAATGTCTATGATTTCTGTTATGTTTGAGCATCTTTTCACATCTTTATTGGTCATTCAGTTACTTTATTGAATTTTGTTTTAATTTCTGTTCATTTTTCTGTTTATACTATGGATAGAAGTTTTTATGAATTTTAGATATTGAATAGGGTTCCCTCATAGCTCAGTTGGTAACGAATCCACCTGCAATGCAGGAGACCCTGGTTTGATTCCTGAGTCAGGAAGATCCACTGGAGAACGGATAGGCTACCCATTTCAGTATTCTTGGGCTTCCTTGTGGCTCAGCTGGTAAAGAATCACCTGCAATGTGGGAGACCTGGGTTTGATTCCTGGGTTGGGAGGATACCCTTTGATTTCTTACATTATAGATATTTTCTCCCAGTCTTTAGTTTAACTTTGTGGTACATTTTTTGTTTTAGAGTTTTACATTTTGACATGGTTAGATTGATCAGTCTTTTTCCTTATGACTCTGTTACAAATGCATAGCTTAAGAAGGGCCCCTCACTCAAGCATTGTAAGCATCGCTCTTAACATTTTCTTCCAATACTTTTAAAATTTAATTTTATTCTTTTTTTAACCCCAAAAACATTTTGTATTGGCGTATAGCCAATTCACAGTTGTGATAGTTTCAAGTGAACAGCAAAGAGACTCAACCATATATATATATATATATATATATGTACACACACACACACACACACAATCCATATATATATATATATATATGTACACACACACACGTGCGCACGCACGCATCTCCATTCTCCCTCAAACCCTCCTCCCATCCAGGCTGCCACATAACATTGAGCAGAGTTCCATGTGCTATACAATAGGTCTTTCTTGGTTATTCATTTTAAATACAGCAGTGTGTACATGACCTTCCCAAAGTCCCTAACTGTCCCTTCCACCTGGCAACCGTAAGTTTGTTTTCTGAGTCTCTTTTCTGTTTTGTAAGTAAATTCATTTGTATCATTTATTTTTAGATTCCATGTGTAAGGAGTATCATATGATAGTTCTCCTTTTCTGTCTGACTTACTTCACTCAGTATGACACTCTTTAGGTCCATCCATCTTGCTACAAATGGCCTTATTTCATTCTTTTTAATGGCTGAGTACTACTCCATTGTGTGTATGTACCACATTTTTATCCATTCCTCTGTCAATGGACATTTAGGTTGCTTCCATGTTTTAGCTATTGTAAACAGTGCTGCAGTGAACCTTGAAGTGCATGTATCTTTTCAGGCCATGTTTTTCTTCTTCCAGTACTTTTAAGTCTTGTATTTTCTATTTAGATCTTTCGTCCATCTGAAATTTAACTTTGTGAATGGCATTAAGCTAAGGATCTAATTTTATTATTTTAGGTGAAAACCCAATTGTCACCATTTCTACATTAATCCTTCTATTTCTACTGATGTGTAATATGTCATCTGTTGTACACTATACTCCTGTAGACACATGAATCTGTTTTATATTACTGTTCCTATACCAGATCTACATGGTCCTACTTACACTGACCTTATTAAAACTTTTAATAAGGTAGAGAAACTTGCCATACCTATTCTTCTTTTCCAGAGTTGCCGTTACCATCCTTAGACTTTAATAAGTTTAGCATTAATTACATTTTTACTCAGATTGAACTTCCTAAGGCTTCCTTCTCTTGTAGGAAGAACAGAATGTGTTCAGCTGTTGGTTCTGAATAATCAATAGTGTTGATAAATGTGTGGCATCTACTATTTGGGCTTAAGATTCAGGACTGCCTTTAGGTCAGAGAGGTCAGGTGTTTATTTTTTTTTTTTTAATTTTATTTTTGGGGCCATGCCATACAGCTTGCAGAATCTTAATTTCCCGAATAGGGATTGAACCCAGGACCTTGGAGTGAAAGTACAGAGTCTTAACCTCTGGATCACCAGAGAATTCCCTGGCAAGGCCAGAATTTAAATCCTAATTTAAATCAGATATTTTCTGTAAATATTATTTGACCAAGGTATTTCCATGCCCTATAATATAGTAGGTAGAAATGCTAACTTGTTATTCATGTGTCTGAACTTAAGTGAAGCAAAATGATCAGAAGGATGATTGTTCCAGGTGGTCTCTGTTATAGTCACTATTGCTGCATAACTAATCACCATAGTGACTCAAAATAACAATCATTTTATTATTTCACATGGTTTCTGTAGGTTGAGTTTTGAAGAACTGGTTGTCTTGGTATTTCTAAGTCTTGATCTCTTATGAAGCTGGATGGAACAGCAAGGGACTGGAGTGGCTGGGCGCTGGCCAGCATCTCTTCTCTATATTATCTTTCTCTGTGGGCTGGTTTTGGCTTCTCACACACAGTATAGTTGCTCAGCACACTCCTCCTGCTCACATGACTGCCGATAGCTTCAAGAGGCAGAGTTCCAGCTGACGGCAGGAATGGCTTTGCCTCTTGAGGCAGCCTCAGAAGTCAAACAGCATCACTTCGGTCACATTCAGTTGGTTTCAAAGTGAGTCACAAGCCTGTCCACATTCCAGGAGAGGGAAATTAGACTCCAACTCTTAATAGGGGAGTGGCAAGGTTCTGGAAAGGTTTGAGGGGAGATATTGCAACCATATTTGGAAAACACAGTTTGCCACAGTCTCTTTATTTATAAATGCATCTTGAGGTACTTAAGTGATTTATGAAAATAAATGATTCATGAAAACTTGAACACTGACATGTTGAGGACTGCCTGTGTGGTACAATAAAAATATTATATTTAATACTATACAGATAGGGCAGAAAGAGATTAGATAGGAGAACTGGGGATTAAAGAAGACCAAGAAAGGCTTTTGAAAAAGAGAAGATTGGGGCTGGATGTGTGGGACTGGATATAAGTGAATGTTCAAGGATTGGGACAGTACTTGAATACAAAGGAAGGAATAAGTGCTTGGTGTGAGAGGCATGTAAGGAGCCTTGCATACCCACAGCAGAAAGAATAAGAGCAGTAATCAAGAGAGACCAGGTGAAAAAGTGCCTCAAAAACAGAATCAGTAATAGAAGGAAATAGATCATTGCAGCTTTTAGCTCATCTTACTTTAATACTGTTCTGGGATCAACTTTTAAACATACTAAATGAAGCATTTTAACTTGAATTTTCCTGAGATATGATTATAATTTAGCAAAATTTAAGTGTGAATTAATCTTGTTGCAGTGTCCTGTGCCAGCATGTCGAGGGAAGTCATTTACGCCTCTTCGTAGCTCTCCTCTCACAGTTACGATGGACTGGCAGTCAATCAAGTAAGCAATCAGACCATTAAATAAAAGGCAGATTTTAGAGCTCTCATACTGCCAAGTAAATTTACAGTATTCCTGTATTATACTTTGATTCTTATGTGTAGAGAGTAATAAAGTATAAAAGGTTTATTTGGTGAAGAGTTATGTGTTGAAGTGATAATTATCTTTATTTGAGATTTGTTTTCTATCAGATTCCAGAAAGGATTTGATGGGCAAGTGTTTTGTCATTTTGCTACTGAGAAATTATTTTGTATCTCATTTATGTGACTCATTGAACTGGATTTACATATAAGCAAAGCTGTATGACAGACTAATGACAGACTACGGTCCGTGGGGTCACAAAAGTCAGACATGACTTAGCAACTAAACAACAGTGTTTCATTCCGTAATGAAGATATTCTAGAAATAATATTGTTTTCAAGTTTTAAAATAGAGACTCCCTTAGAAATAGATATTTCATCTTATGTTCACACTATTCATGAGACGTTTTACTGTATAGGTATTTAAAAAAACTTGTTTTTTGTTTTTGAAAGTCAGATAGTTTTCTCTATGTGTGTATAGTTTTAGTCTAACAGTTTATCCCATTTTTTTTCTGGCTATAGCCCTGTAACTCATTCCTAAATATAATGTAATGGATAGTTTTGAAGTCAGAGTGCTATCCAGGAAACTTCTAAGAACATGGGGGAAAAGTGAAGTAAATTGCTACCAAGCCCTGTCCTAGCTTGACATCCTTCTGCCCTGTAAAAACCAAGACCAATATATACAGTAATCAACTGTGCACTGTACTGAGATCTTTACAAACACAGCATTTTATAGAAGACGAAATGTTTAAAACTCTTGAGTGTGATCTTGTGCCTTGTGAATGGGGAAGCCTGGTTTCCAGCCTGTGTCTGTAATACTTTCACCACTGAAAAGGGTAGTGAGGGCCTCAAAGGTGCTATGAGGTCCACATAGATCCATGGAAGATCCAGTGATTTAATTATATTATTATGGCTTTTAAGTGATTTTAAAGTCTCTTTGTTTTCAGGGAAAAATAGCAGGCTAAAAATAGGCGTAAGTATTTTAACTGAATTTGAATGATCATCTCCTAATATTAGGAAATCAAACTTAGGAGTAGATGATTGAGAAAAAGAGGACATATAAATCCTTTTTTTTTAAAAAATATAAATTTATTTATTTTAATTGGAGGCTAATTACTTTACAATATTGTATTGATTTTGTGTACATCAACATGAATCTGCCACTGGTGTACAGGTGTTCCCCATCCTGAACCCCCCTCCCACCTCCCTCCCCATACCATTTAAATCCTTTTTGTGGGTTTTTAAAAGGTATTACTCAAGTTCATTTTAAATGAGTCAGTTATAGTAAAACTTTGTTAATGCAATGTTAGCTTACATGATAGTTGTTTTAGTCTATTGATAAAATGATTTTTTGCCCTAGAAGAAAGGGCACCTTCTTGCCATTTACGGTAAATTCAGTTTCATTTTTTTCTGAGCCTTAGTTTGGATGTCCATAAGGAATTAAATTATAGTTTTTCAGCTAGCACTGAAATGTTTGGATGCATCAGGGTGACAGTTTTATAGTGCATATCAGAATCAGAAGCAGTCCCAGTTCTAGGAGTTCATCTGATGAAGACAGTCACAACACTTGCAGAAATTACTTGCTGAAGGTTCGTTTTCACAGTGTTGATGACCAAAAATGGAGAATAGCCTAAACATCTGAAGTTAATATTATAAGAAGGATGGTACAGTGAATTACTGTATAGCCACTAATTATGATGTAGGAGAGTGTTTCGAAATGACATCCAGAAATGTTTACACTAAGTTTAGTGATAAAGCAGGTCACAGAATGTTTTCTACTATTAATATGTAATACTGACTTTATTTATCTTTTTTTAAAAAACAACACTGTTAAATAAGACATGTTGAGAGTATGCTGTTTGGGAAGTGAGATGAGGGTGATTGTTATTTTCTTCTTTCTGTTTATCTATGTTTTTAAGTTTTTCCAAAGGTGACATAGAAATAGGTGTTCTTTTAATAAGAAAAGTCTAAAATATACTTTTTTTTAAAGCAAAGTGATCTTAGCGTGTTTGTGTCATTCTGATGCTTCTCATTGCAGTTCACCAGGATTTTAATTGATTAATTTACTTTTGGCTGTGCTCAGGCTGTCTCTAGTTGTGACGAGTGGAGGCTACTCTCTAGTTGTAGTGTGTGGGCTTTTCATTTTGGTGGCTTCTCTTATTGCAGAGCATGGACTCTAGGCATGCAGGCTTCAGTAGTTGTGGCACGTGGGCTCAGTAGTTGTGGCTCGTGAGCTCTAGAGCGTGGGCTCAGTAGTTGTGGTCCATGGGCTTAGTTGCCCTGTGGCATGAGGGATCTTCCTGGACCAGGGATTAAACCCGTGTACCCTACATTGGCAGGCGAATTCTTAACCACTGGACCACCAGGGAAGTCCCAGTTTGGCAGTTTTTAAATGTGCTTTGAGAGTGAAGGTAGTGGGTAATTGTGCAGTCGGGTTTGTGCTTACATTCAGCATGTAAGTGATTAGAAGGTTTTAAAATAATGCATATTAAATGTTTTAAAAAACTTAATCAACATAGAAGGTCACAGTTCCTACAACTTCTTGTCCTATACATAATTCTAGATAGCATTATCATGTCTCTTTTTTCACTTTACTCATCCACTCTGTGAGTTGAGGACATTAGAGACATGGTGAGAGAGTAACAGGCAGGAAGGCCAGGGGTCTCCAAACAGAGGAAATAGGCTGCAAGTGTCCGACATTTTTATCTCTCTTGACCGCAGGAGGAAACAAACTAGCGATATTTTTTTCCTTCTTTATACAAATTTAAAAGGAGGTTTCTCTTAAAATACTGTGTTGCCATAATGACACCTGGTTTCACCTGAAGTTAACTATTCTCAAACCTTGAGTTAACCAATGCATTTTTCTTATGGAAATGTTTGTCCTTAAGCTATGTTCGGAGAAGGCAATGGCACCCCACTCCCGTACTCCTGCCTGGAGAATCCCGTGGACGGAGGAGCCTAGAAGGCTGCAGTCCGTGGGGTCCCTGAGGGTCAGACATGACTGAGCGACTTTACTTTCACTTTTCACTTTCATGCATTGGAGAAGGAAATGGCAACCCACTTCAGTGATCTTGCCTGGAGAATCCCAGGGACGGGGGAGCCTGGTGGGCTGCCGTCTATGGGGTCACACAGAGTCGGACACGACTGAAGTGACTTAGCAGCAGCAGTAAGCTATGTTAATGTACTATGCATTTATCCCAAACTCTGTCTTCAAGTTCCGCCTAATGGCTCAGAACCTACTTGACAAAGCAGTATGTTATACTCATTGTTCCCCTAATCTATGTAAATAAAACTATTTGTATGGTAATCTGCTCTTCTACAAGATTCAAGTCAATTGTTTTATGGCCCAGGATGAATTGTCTGGTGCCAAGATTATCCCAAAATACATCTTATGGATGAGGGACCTGGTGCCATTCTGAGTTTTAAGACATTCTTTCATTAACAGACTGCTAATGACTATGTAACATCCAGCTGAAGACTAGCAGGGGGGTACTCTTTCTGCCCCCTTCTGATGCCTATGTCAGAAGCTTTCTCTATCTTCTTTATACTTTAATAGAACTTTATTACACAAAAGCTCTGAGTGATCAAGCCTCGTCTCTGGCCCCGGATTGAATTCTTCTCCTCCGGAGGCCAAGAATCCCGGCGTCTTTTTGTGGGTCAACAACAACCTTTCAATGGTACCTGCTTTCCCTTCTTCCCCTTCCACCTTTGGACTTTTTCCAGCTAAAATGTTATTTTTAAATTGTCCAGGTTTCCTTCTGTTTCCTAATCAGAATTATCTGTTATATTTTATTCATAGGTCATATCTGATAAAAACCAACAAACAGCACTTATATTTTTAATGATAATGTAAATATTGTTCAACAAAGAATCAACTCAGGTGATCAGATGCCAAGAGAAGGAAATGTAATTTGTGTAATTGGGTTGGGTTGTTTTGTTGGGCTTTTTCCCCCGCTTAAAGGTAAATGACCAAGCATCAAAATCACAATGGATTATCTTTGGCACTTCCCTGCTGGTCCAGTGGTTAAGAATCTGCCTTCCAATGCAGGGAGCGTGGGTTTGATCCCTGGTCAGAGAACTAAGATCCCATGTGCTATGGGACAGCTAAGCCCGTGGGCTGCCACTACTGAGCCCCTGTGCCACAACTAAGATACAGCCAAATAAATTTTTTTTTAAAGAGAGAATGTTTTTAAAAAATGGATTATCTTTTCTCATGCTTCACTGAATTATTTCATATTTTAACATGCTTCATATTTGGACTTTAATCTTGTTTAGCACTTTTCCAACTCTTTGTAATCTTTTTATCTATGGTGTTCTGGAAAAGTTTGAGTCTATCTGATCATGTCTTCATTCTGCTTGACACTCTTTTCCACTCTAGAATATCTCCTTTCTGTTTTCTCTCTTTGTACTTCCCTTCAGGTTTATCCATTTAGTTGCTTATCCTTCACCCTTGCTTTTTTTTTTAAAAAATATTTATTTATTTAACTGCATTGGGTCTTATTTGTGGCACATATGCTCTTTGTTGTGGTGCCCAAGGTTCTCCAGGCACTAGGGCTTCCCTCTAGTTGTGGCTCTTGGGCTGTAGAACACAGAGGCTCAGTAGTTGCAGCATGTAAGTTCTCTAGTTTTGCATGTGGGCTTAGTTGCTCCATGGCCTGGGATCGAACCCATGTTCCCTGAATTGCAAGACACATTCTTAACCACTGGACCACCTGGGAATCCCCCCATCCTTTGTTTTATGTTCTTCTCTAGATTTCTTTGTTTTTTTTTGCTTGTATCCCTTCTGTAAATGTTTGCTTTTTATATACATCTTTAACTTTCCAATACTTTGGCTACCTCATGCGAAGAGTTGACTCATTGAAAAGACCCTGATGCTGGGAGGGATTGGGGGCAGGAGGAGAAGGGGATGACAGAGGATAAGATGGCTGGATGGTATCACCGACTTGATGGACATGAGTCTGAGTAAACTCCGGGAGTTGGTGATGGACAGGGAGGCCTGGCGTGCTGCAGTTCATGGGGTCGCAAAGAGTCAGACACGACTGAGCTTCTGAACTGAACTTTCCTGATTTCACACCTGTGTTTTCCAATAGTTTCTTTTTTATAGCAGCTTATTCTTGTTTTGTGAAGGTAATGTTTTCTCAGAAACTGTTAGCTTGTTTTGTTTTTAATGCTCTTCTCCTTTTTGAATTGTTGCCATTTCATCCTCAAATATCTGATGAGGAATGAGAAATTTGAAGTAGGTAGGTAGGTTTCCTTTGCTATTTCTCGGGTAGGAGTTTTTCTTCAAAAAGCCTCATCACTGGATAGAAGGTACGGTTTTGACTATCACCTTTTGCTTTATGAATGTGTTTTTTAATTTGATTTGGGCTCCTCAGGTGCCAGAATGAGGAGCCTTATGTTGGAGCTCTGACACTTTATCTACCTTCACAGAGTAGATGGTCTGTTTCCTTGAAACAGTGCTCTGGTTTTGCTGCGTAGGGAGGCCTGATGGCTCTGGTGGGGTGCCCTCATTCTTGTGCCTTCCTGTCTACCCACCTTCCAAATAATTTCTGAATAGCTATTCAGTGACTTGCTTTCAGTTGATTATCTTGTTTTGTTTCAGCCATCCACTCCCAGTTTTCATTCCTGCCAGCTCCAACTTAGAAGGCTCTCTGGGGCTGAGAACATTGGCTCCCACTGCTCTTGTACCTGTGTAAATTTTTCCTGTGTGTATTCTGGAATTCACCTTATTTTATCCATCAATACTTTTCCATTTTCTATTTTCTAAAATTTCATATCTCTTACTTGTTGATGGCACCTCCGCACACCCCCAAATTTCCCTTCACTCTTTGAGTGACTGTCATCTTGGTGCACATTTTGATGGGAAGGTAGGCTAATGCATGTGCCTATTCTGCTATCTTTAATTGGAAATTGCCAAAGTAGTTTTAGATATACTGTTGAACTTTTTTAAACTAAAGAACTTCCCTTTATCTAGCTTAGCACCATGTGGACCCTGATTAGTTAATATGTTGAAGAAATAACCTAGAGTCAGTATAAGTCCTGACTGAAAACTGTTTAACTTTTTAGAATACAGGAGTTGATGTCTGATGATCAGCGAGAAGCAGGTCGGATTCCACGAACAATAGAATGTGAGCTTGTTCATGATCTCGTGGATAGCTGTGTCCCAGGAGACACAGTGACTATTACCGGAGTTGTCAAAGTCTCCAATGCTGAGGAAGGTGTGGTATGACTTTCCTCAATCTGACTGTCTCTCAGTAGTTTGTCAGCATTCATCTTTTCCCTTTTAAAGATATTTCTGAATTTCCAGCAATTTAAAGAACTCTTTGATTCTTATATAGGTGACACTTTAACTCTAAAATAAAGGTTTATTTAGTAATATAACTCACCATGCCTTTCTTTTACATTCTACTTGAATCTCTGTAGGGAAAATGAAAATACCAATTACTGTATTTTTGTACTTTGAAATTTACAGGTTCTCGAAATAAGAATGACAAATGCATGTTCCTTTTGTACATTGAAGCAAATTCTGTTAGCAATAACAAAGGACAGAAAACAAAGGCTTCCGAGGATGGATGTAAGCATGGAGCATTGATGGAGTTCTCACTTAAAGACCTTTATGCCATCCAGGAGATTCAGTCTGAAGAAAACCTGTTTAAACTCATTGTCAAGTATGTATGAGATTATCTCAAGTTTTATTTTATCATGTGCATGTTGGGGGTGCTTTTGGCTACCAGTAACTTTTTGAAAACCAGTCAAAATGGTTGCAAATTACAATTCATTAGACATCTTTAGACCTGTGCAGCCAAGTCACTGAAAGGATACTAAAGGGTGAACTGTATACATAATATTTAAAGAAGGGATAAAATTTCATATTTTATTTCTATTCATATTTTATTTCTATTCATATTTGAACTGAAATTTCATATTCAGTTCAAAGAATTAGAATACATAAGGCCATATATGAATATATGAAGTATTATGTTGAATATAAAGAAGTATTTTCCATTCATCAATTATATAATCCTATTCATACAAACAAAAAGGGCAGGGTAGAAGAAATATAATTCAGCTATTTACTCATTTTTGTATAGCCTGTGAGCTAATATTGGTTTTTATGTTTTTTCATGACTGAAGAAAATCAGCAGAAGAATATTTCATGACATACAAAATTATGTGAAAGTCAGATTTTGCTGTCCAAAAACAGACTTTTATTGGAACACAGCCACACTCGTTCATTTACATAGCGTCTGACTGCTTTTGAGCTACAGTGACAGAGTTGAGTAGACGTGATAGAGATGGGTCACAGATATTTACTGTTTGTACCTTTACAAATAATATTGCTCATCTCTAGTTGAAACAATAAGGAAAATTTACTATCTCACATTAACTCGTTACTCAACAGAAGAGTCATGGGGCAGTGAATTCCAAAGTAATTTCAATTAGTTGTATGTAGAGCAGAGGGTTGCTTGTTTACTTTTAGAAAGCAAGAAAGAGAGTCATATAGAAGTCACTTACTATTGAGAAGTATTTCAGAATAGTTTTTATTTCTGTTATTGTCCTGCAATAGAGAAGAAACAGTGTAGAGGTACTTTTGCTATAGTGGTTACAGACTTTTTTAGGGAGATATAAACCGAATTTGGAAAACTCAGCAGTGGCCACAGGACTGGAAAAGGTCAGTTTTCGTTCCAGCCCCAAAGAAAGGCAATGCCAAAGAATGCTCAAACTACCACACAACTGCACTCATCTCACACGCTAGTAAAGTAATGCTCAAAATTCTCCAAGCCAGGCTTCAGCAATATGTGAACCGTGAACTTCATGATGTTCAAGCTGGTTTTAGAAAAGGCAGAGGAACCAGAAATCAAATTGCCAACATCCCCTGGATCATGAAAAAAGCAAGAGAGTTCCAGAAAAACATCTATTTCTGCTTTATTGACTATGCCAAAGCCTTTGACTGTGTGGATCACAAGCAACTGTGGAAAATTCTGAAAGAGATGGCAATACCAGAACACCTGATCTGCCTCTTGAGAAATTTGTATGCAGGTCAGGAAGCAACAGTTAGAACTGGACATGGAACAACAGACTGGTTCCAAATAGGAAAGGAGTTCATCAAGGCTGTATATTGTCACCCTGTTTATTTAACTTCTATGCAGAGTACATCATGAGAAACGCTGGACTGGAAGAAACACAAGCTGGAATCAAGATTGCGGGGAGAAATATCAATAACCTCAGATATGCAGATGATACCACCCTTATGGCAGAAAGTGAAAAGGAACTAAAAAGCCTCCTGATGAAAGTGAAAGTGGAGAGTGAAAAAGTTGGCTTAAAGCTCAACATTCAGAAAACGAAGATCATGGCATCTGGTCCCATCACTTCATGGGAAATAGATGGGGAAACAGTGGAAACAGTGTCAGACTTTGTTTTTCTGGGCTCCAAAATCACTGCAGATGGTGACTGCAGCCATGAAATTAAAAGACGCTTGCTCCTTGGAAGGAAAGTTATGACCAACCTAGATAGCATATTCAAAAGCAGAGACATTACTTTGCCAACAAAGGTTTGTCTAGTCAAGGCTATGGTTTTTCCTGTGGTCATGTATGGATGTGAGAGTTGGACTGTGAAGAAGGCTGAGCACCGAAGAATTGATGCTTTTGAACTGTGGTGTTGGAGAAGACTCTTGAGAGTCCCTTGGACTGCAAGAAGATCCAACCAGTCCATTCTGAAGGAGATGAGCCCTGGGATTTCTTTGGAAGGAATGATGC
>NW_011494635.1:9717058-9747795 GCF_000754665.1 Bison bison bison
TTGGAAGGAATGATGCTAAAGCTGAAACTCTAGTACTTTGGCCACTTCATGCGAAGAGTTGACTCATTGGAAAACACTCTGATGCTGGGAGGGATTGGGGACAGGAGGAGAAGGGGACGACAGAGGATGAGATGGCTGAATGGCATCACTGACTCAATGGACGTGAGTCTGAGTGAACTCCGGGAGTTGGTGATGGACAGGGAGGCCTGGCGTGCTGCGATTCATGGGGTCCCAAAGAGTCGGACATGACTGAGTGACTGATCTGATCTGAAACCTAAGTTAGAATCTTGCTTCAGCCACTTCCGGTTGTAATCTGGGGCATTTAATTTCTCCTTCATTTTTATCTTCTAAAGTAGAAATAATAACACCTGCCTCAGAATGTTGTTCTAAAGATTAAATGAGATTTCATTATATCCTTAACATGGTTAACACAATGTGCTGTTATTTTGGCAGTTTTTTGGATAATTTTGAAGAAATAGAAAATGAGAGACTAGATAGTAGATGTACCAAACAGAGGTAAGGAACTGAGATTTTGAAGTGCATTGTATTAGAAAAATAGATCTTGTCATTTAGCCTTTGGGCTCTAGGAGAATTTGACACTTTTTTCTTTCTGCCTGTAATATGTTAATTAGCAAGTTGGGAAAAGAATAGATTCCTTGAGGGTTTTTTGTTCTTAAACCCTCAAAGATATCCTTTGAATAGATAGCCATCCAAACCCATCCTGATAGATAGGGTGCCCTGACCTAGGGAGACTCCGGTGATCTGGTGGTAAGTGGTGGAGTGGTGAGTGGTCTGTAGCAGGTGGCCACGGAACTCCCTGGTTGAGGACCAAAACACCTCTTTGGTACCTCTTACCAATTAAAATAACAATGAACATGTGCGGTGGTCCTTTTTTCTGCCATACTTAATGAAGTACGTATGTTAGTATGAAAAACTTGGGTTTCCTTCCTACAGTTTGCTTTTACCTTTTAGTTCTAAATTTAGAATTTTTCATGGCTCTCCATTTGTTAATCTTGCAGGGATTGGCAAACTAGGAAAGCTGCCTATTTTGGTAAATAAAGTTTTATTAGAACACAGCCCTACCCATTAATTTGCAAATTATTGATTGTTGCTTTAATGAAAGTTGGGTAGTTAGGACCTAGACAGTAAAAGTGAAACTATTTATTTTCTGGCCCTTTATGAAAAATGTTGTCACCCCTTCAGTTCAGTTCAGTTCAGTTGCTCAGTCATGTCCGACTCTTTGCTACTCCTTGAACCACAGCACGCCAGGCCTCTCTGTCCATCACCAACTCCCAGAGTCCACTCAAACCCATGTCCATTGAGTTGGTGATGCCATCCAACCATCTCATCCTCTGTTGTCCCCTTCTCCTCCTGCCTTCAATCTTTCCCAGCATCAGGGTCTTTTCCAATGAGTCAACTCTTCACATCAGGTGGCCAAAGTATTGGAGTTTCAACTTCAACACCTGTCCTTCCAATGAATATTCACGACTGATCTCCTTTAAGATGGACTGGTTGGATCTCCTTGTCAACCCTTGCTAGATTAACAAATGGAAGCCTTTGAGAAGAGAATGGAGAAGACAAATAGAAGGCTGTTTTAGTTTAGGTTCCTTCAGAAACAATGATTTGCATAAGTGTGGTTTACTGGGAGATAATCCCCAGAAATACTGAGAAGGGAATGAGAAAGTGAGACAGAGAAGGGAGGCAATCAGTGTCTGGTGCCTTAATGAAGGCTTAATCTTTTCTGAGGCCTCTGGGACACTTGACTAAAGACCTAGCCTCAGTATTTTTCCATTTAAGGGTCTAGATTTGGAGCTGCTCCTGAGAATATTAGACATGCCAGCACTTGTGTTCTGCCCAGCCTGCCTGCTGCTAATGCTTCTGCAGCCGTAGAAAGCCTTTTGGCACACAGATGCAGTTGCTTGGTAGGAGGTGAGCAGTGATCTGCAGGAGCATGCTGAACAATATTTGCCAAGGGGATATGGCAGGATACCAACTTTGTGTTTACATATATTAACAGAGAGAAAATGATTCAGAGTTTATTCCTGATTGTATGTCTCCCACCCTGTCCTTTTTGTTCCTGTTTATACAACTGACAGATGTGAGATACTTCTTTATATTAAATATAATACTTGATATGTTAATATATGACCTTATTTATTCTGATTCTTTCAACTGAAAAAATGAAATTTTATTCTTTCTTTAAATATTGTGTATTCAGTTCACCCTTTAGTCTCCTTCTTTCAATGACTTGGCTACACAGGTCTAAAGATGTCTATTCATATAAAAGATAATTCTTTACCCTAAAGTATTAGGGTGCAAAATAACCCATAATCATAACACAGATTATAATTTTTTTTTTTTTTTTGCCGTGCTACACTGCATGCAGAATCTTAGTTCCCTAACCAGGGATCAAACCCCTGATGCAGTATCTTAACCACTGAACTGTCAGGGAAGTCCCTATGATGCGTTTTAAAGGCTAGTAATGTAAATGCTTTGTAAGTACCCTGTCTCCCTTACATAGACACAATTTCTAAAGTATTCTTCCCTTTATAGATTCATCAAGAATTTTGATAAATTTATTGTTAGAATAAAGTTTCTTGAGCTGTTTGGTACTAAGTAAAGTAAATTAAGCAGATTGTAAAGTAGATCTTCTTTATCACCTGAAAATGTGAGTTAGAATTTATGAATTGTATTCTGTTTTTCAGCTCGCTTTGCCCTGTCATTTTTGGTCATGAAGTAAGTATTTTACTTCATTTTACTCAAAAATACATAAATTTAGCAAAAATAGAATATTAAGATTTTACAAAAAATAGTAATTTCTGTTGGCTAGTTATTCATAGTTTAATATGAATCATTATTCTCCATAAATGAATGATGTGAGAGAGAAACCACAGTTCCTTATAAGATAGAACTTCCTACCAATTAGAGTTAGTAGGAATGGACTTTTTTTAAAGTGACTCTGGACACAGTAGATGGCAAAGCAGAAACTAACCAATACTTCTCAGGTTTGTGGAATGGATTCAATGCCTGGCAAGGTAGGTCTTTACTTGGTGACTTTTACGATACCTTATTTTATATGCTTTCTAATCATTTACATTAAAGAAGTGTATTTTTAGACTTTTCTTAGGAAAAGAGAAAAGCAAAATGCAGTCATGTTTTTTTAAAAAAAAATCCCCACACAAATGTTTTAAATATAGGAGGAGCACCCCTTTTGCTAGTCATCTTTGTTTTTCTTTCTTGTTTTTTCTCTCTCTTCTTTCACTTTTGAGCTTGTTAAAGCAGGTTTGGCATTAGCACTCTTTGGAGGAAGCCAGAAATATGCAGATGACAAAAACAGAATTCCAATTCGAGGAGATCCCCATGTCCTTGTTGTTGGAGACCCAGGCTTGGGAAAAAGTCAGATGCTACAGGTAAGAAATCAGACATTTAGGATTTGACCTTTTGCTTATAAAATGCATGAATAATTCACAAATGAATTTTCCTAAAACATGGGGTATTTGTATTCCAGAGGATATCATTTGTCAAATAGTGTGAGTGAGTTGGGGGTTTGTGTGAGTAACTTGTATCTGACCATCCTTTCACATTGAGCCAGTCTCCTGTCACACAGGCTGTACAAGCATACTGCTCTGTTAAGATGTCAACTATTGTAAAATATTAACCATTTCCCTAACCCCTATTTTTTTTTATTTAAAAAAAAAATACAATTTCTTTATTTTCAAAAATATTTATTTATTTATTTGGCTGTACTGGGTCTTAGTTGTGACATTCAGGGTCTTCGGTTTTCACTGGGGTATGTGGGATCTTTAGATGCAGCAGGCAGGATCCAGTTCCTTGACCAAGAATTTAACTTGGGGCCCCCCCTGCCCTGCATTGGGAGGATGAAGTCTTAGCCACTGGACCACCAGGGAAGTCCCTCTAACCATTTTTTGTATGCAGCATTGCTATACTAGTCTTTATTGTTGTGACCTTACCTATGAATAGAATAGTTCAAGAAAGTAAAGCAGGCTCACCCAATATTTCTTTATGCAACTACATAAACACTGAATTCGGCTTTAAGAATAGTCTGATAGAGGTCAATCACATCCATCTCCACTGCTTCTCTCTGAGTCTAAAACAGGGAAATTCCCATGACCAATATGTTGTTGGTCCCCAAGATTCTAGCTCTGCCCATCAGAGCCTAGTAGTTCTCCCCGTGCTGCCCTAGAAGGTGCAGCCTTTGGAATGCTTGTGCTTGGAGTGACACCTGCCAAGCCAATGTAAGAATGGTTAGGAACCCTATCACTATCAGCTTTGGAGCTTTTTGAAAATACTGTGGCCTTCCCCAGTATTAAGAATTAAGAATCTCTTGGTTAAGGATCTTAGCATCTATACGTTTATAACCACAGGTGATTCTGAAGTGCAGCCAGAATTGAAAACTCTGGTCTCCTCATTGTATTAATAACCTGTCCATCAGGGTCATTATTCCCTATGGCTGAGTGTTAAATTAGTTATTTTTTTTTTTCTATTCATTTAAAGTTTCATATAAATCACAACTAGTTTATTGTGTTACAAGCTAACTGGGTGGTGCCTAGAAAGGGACTTTGGGAATGCTAGTTATGTTGTTTCTTGATATGGGTGTCAGTTGCATGGAAATTTGTTGAACTGTACAGTTATATGTACTATAATTATGTACATTATATTTAAATAAAAAGTATACTTCAAAAAATCAGTTATTTTAATTTCTAATCTGATATTTTTTAAATCCTGTGTTTTCATATTTTGTTTTGGCCAGTTGGGCCAACTTGTTTTTATTCTGTTCTGAACCCTTGCTGCAAGCCTGATAACTGAGACACAGAGTATCCAGTTATAGGTGAAACAGAGTAGATGGTAAAAATGAAAACAGTATACTTAGGTAAGGTATGCGGGTAAAAGTGTGTGTGGGAATCTGAATTTCATTTAAGTCTGCTAGCCCCAGTAAGCCAAAGTTTTTAAAAATTAGGCTAATACTAACAGTTATGATGGAGAAGACTCTTGAGAGTCCCTTGGACTGCCAGGAGATCCAGCCAGTCCATCCTAAAGGATATCAGTCCTGGGTGTTCATTGGAAGGACTGGTGTTGAAGCTGAGACTCCAATACTTTGGCCACCTGATGCGAAGAGCTGACTCATTGGGAAAGACCCTGATGCTGGGAAAGACTGAGGGCAGGAGGAGAAGGGGACGACAGAGGATGAGATGGTTGGATGGCATCACCGATTCAATGGACATGAGTTTGGGTAAACTCCGGGAGTTGGTGATGGACAGGGACGCCTGGTGTGCTGTGGTTCATGGGGTCACAGAGTCAGACACGACTGAGCGACTGAACTGAACTGAACAGTTATGAGTCATTTATATTTTTAAACTATTTTCCTCTGACCATTTAGTAAGCCAACATATTCTCAAACTAACAACTAAGGAATTACAAGTAACAAAAATAATGATAGCTTCCATTTATTTAGCTAGGCACCAAAGCTTCCCTTAGGTGTGTGCTACATCAGTCCAGAGCACACTATTGACATAGGAGGGTAAGCACTGCCTACTAGGGCTGTGAGGTGCACAGAGGTGTACAGTGGCCTTGCATGAGGCACATATATGCCATGTACCAGGTTAAGTCTGCGTATATGATCTCATTTAACCCTCAAGGCAGTGTGTAATAAAACCGAAGGAAGCTGAGGTTTCAAGAGAGGTTCGAGAGTAGCACCACCAGTAGGTACAAGATAGAGCCAAGACCTGTTTAAACAGATCTACCTGCCTCCAGAGGTCCATGCTTTTAGCTCTTGCACTACTTAACTACTTTTCTGTGTACTGTTACCTTGTTTCATGGTGAACACTATTAAGCCATTTTATTACCTGGTGTTTAAAGAAGCACTGGGGTTTCTGAAACTAAAATTAATACTTATATATTTGCTATTTTAACTTGAAGCATAAATTGCAATTGTGTATTCACATGACCACAGACTAGAATCAGCCTGCATGGGTTTGATTTAATCCTAACCTCACACCTTCATAGCTGTGTGAGTTACTCTATTCAGACCTTAGTTCTACATCAGTAACAGGTGTATAGTACTGTGTATAATACTGTATAATACTCTTACTGTGGTGGTGAAGATTGTATGGGAAAGCTTTTAGAAGAATGACTGGCATATAGCTAATGTTTGTGAGCCACTACTGTATTATTTCCCTTTTACTTTGATTCTTTTAAACTCTCCATTTCATTAGGCAGTATGCAGTGTTGCTCCACGTGGCGTGTATGTTTGTGGTAATACCACAACCACCTCTGGTTTGACTGTAACTCTTTCAAAAGATAGTTCCTCTGGAGATTTTGCTTTGGAAGCTGGTGCCCTAGTACTTGGTGATCAAGGTAAGAGGCCAAAGCAGATAATAATAATAATTCTGGGGCTTTTTAAAAGTCTTTTCTTTTTCAATTACTTTCTTTACATTCTGTTCCAAGAGTCATTTATAAGACATCTAGTTGGAAGGCTCAGCAGGAAGAGATCAACAGTTGGGCTCTGCTGCCTGTTTCTCTTTGTGATGTTTTAACCCTATTGGGAAAACATACCTATGTATGTGTCAGGCAGTGTGTACCCAGATTCTAGTCCAGCTGAGATCATTCCTTCCAGTTTGCCAGCAATGTCACATTTCTAAATCCAGTAACTGTCAGCCATGTTTGGCATAGCTGATCACTGCATCAATGGAATACTTTATCTCCTTGGTTTCTAGGACACTGCGCTCTTCTGATTTTCTTCTTACTTTACTCACTGTTGCGTCTGTCTTTACTTGTTCTTCATCTCCCCAGCCTCTTAACTGGTTGGCTCCTCAGAGTACTTAGTTTTTGTAGTATTTTCTTCTCAGCCTGTACTTATCTGCTTGGTTATTTTATCTAGTTTCATGGCTCTTCACCTACCTATATGCTGAAGTTTTCCAGATTTATGTTTCTTCTCCCTTGAACTCCAGGCATATATATCCCTTTGCCTATGCAGTATCTCTGCAACTTTCTCAAACCTAGCATGTCCAAAGCCAAAATCTTCATCTTCCCCTCTCAGTAAATGACAGTTCCATCCTGCTATTTGCTTATATCAGGAAACATGAAGACATTCTTGATTTTTTTCTCATACCTCACATCCAGGCTGTCAGCAGACTTTGTTTGCTCTACCTTCTGGATACCACTTATCCACTGCTGCTGCACCATCATCTCTCACATGGATTATTACTGTGATCTAGTTGGCATGCCTGTGACCACCCTTGCTCTATTGTTTGTAACAAGGCAGAGCAATCCCATTAAAACTTAGATCACATTGTTCTTCTGTTCAAAACCCTTCAGTGCCTTCCCATCTTACTTGGTGAAAGCCAGGTTTGATATTGACACAGATGCCCTTTAATCACCATTTCATATTCTGGCCTTTAATCACCTCTTTTGCCTCATTATCTGCCCGTTTCTTCACTCTTATTCCTCTTCCCCAGCTACATAGGCCTCCTTGCTATACCTCGAAGTATAGCACCAGCACTCCAGGCATGTCATGTTCCCACATTGCAGCCTTTGTACTTCGGAACCTTCTTACTCCAGATAGTCTGCAGGGCTCTTTCAATTTTTTGTTCAAAAGACCCCAGTGTGACCTTCCCTTAACAACACATTTTACACTGTAATCCCCACCCCCACTGACCCTGTTCGCCTTATCCTACTCTACGTCTCTTGCCAGAGCACGTTTTTAATTGTCTGCCTCCAACACTGAACAGAATGTAACCTTCACAACAAGGACTGACAATTTTGTCTTTGCAGTGTTATATCCACATGCCTAGAATACAGTGTTGTTGTTTAGTCGATAAGTCATGTCCAATTATTTGCTACCCCATGGACTGCAGCATGCTGGGCTCCTCTGTCTTCCACTGTCTCCAGGAGTTTGCTTAAATTCATGTCCACTGAATTGGTGATGCTATCTAACCACCTTATCCTCTGCCGCCCACTTCTCCTGCCTTCAATCCCAGCATCAGCTCTTTGCATTAGGTGGCCAGAGTTTTGGAGCTTCAGCAACAGTCCTTCCAATGAAGGAGTTTGATCTCCTTGCAGTCCAAGGGACCCTCAGGAGTCTTCTATAGCACCACAGTTTGAAAGTAGCAATTCTTTGGCATTCAGCTTTCTTTATGTTCCAGCTCTCACATCTGTACATGACTACTGGAAAAACAATAGCTTTGACTATACAAGCCTTTGTTGGCAAAGTGATGTCTTTGCTTTTTAATACACTGTCTAGGTTTGTCATAGCTTTCCTTCCAAGGAGCAAGCATCTTTTACTTTCATGGCTGCAGTTATAGTCTGCAGTGACTTTGGAGCCCCAGGAAATAAAATCTGTCACTGTGTGTGTGTGTGTGTGTGTGTGTGTGTGTGTGTGTGTTAGTTGCTCATTTGGGTCTGACTATTAGTGACCCCACAGACTGTAGCCTGCCAGGCTCTTCTGTCCATGGGATTCTCCATGCAAGAGTACTAGAGTGGGTTGCCATTTCCTTCTCCAGGGATCTTCCAGACCCAGGGATTGAACCCATGTCTCTTAGGTCTCCTGCATTGGCAAGCAGGTTCTTTATTATCTGAGCCACCAAGGAAGCCCTAAAATCTGTCACTGCTTCTACTTTTTCCCCTTCTATTTGCCATGAAATGATGGGACCAGATGCCATGATCTTAGTTTTTTGAATCTTGAGTTTTAAGCTGGCTTTTTCACTCTCCTCTTTCACTCTCATCAGGAGGCTCTTTAGTTCCTTTTCACTTTCTGTCATTGGAGTGGTTTCATCCACATATCTTGAGGTTGCTGATATTTCTCCCAGGAATCTTGATTCCAGCTTGTGAATCATCCAGCCTGGCATTTCACATTATATACTCTACACATAAGTTAAATAAGCAGGGTGATAGTGTACAGTTGTCTTGTACTCCTTTCCCAATTTTGAACCAGTTCATTGTTCTGTGTTTGGTTCTAACTGTTGCTTCTTGACATGCATACTGGTTTCTTAGGAGACAGGTAAATTGGTCTAGTATTCCCATCTCTTTAAGAATTTTCCACATTTTGTTGTAATCCACACAATCAAAGGCTTTAGCTAAGTCAGTGAAGCAGAAATAAATGTTTTTGTGGAACTCTCTTTTTCCATGGTCCAAGAATGTTTCCATGGTCCAAGAATATTGACAGTTTGATCTCTGGCTCCTCTGCCTTTTCTAAATCCAGCTTGTACATCTGGAAGTTCTCAGTTTACATACTGCTGAAGCCTAGCTTGAAGGAGTTTGAGCATAACTTTGCTAGCAAGTGAAATGAAGGCAATTGTATGATAGTTTGAACATTCTTTGGCATTGACCTTCTTTGGGGTTGGAATGAAAACTGACCTTTTCCAGTCCTGTGGCCACTGCTGAGATTTCCAAATTTGCTGACATATTGAGTGCAGCACTGTAACAGCATCATCTTTTAGGCTTTGAAACAGCTCAGCTGGAATTCCATCAACTCCACTAGCCTTGTTTTAGTAATTCTTTCTAAGGCCTGCTTGACTTCACACTCCAGGATGTCTGGCTGTAGGTGAGTGATAATACCATCATGGTTATCCAGGTTATTAAGACCTTTTTTGTATAATTCTTTTGTGTATTCTTGCCACCTCTTCTTATAAAAAGCATTTAGTAAGTATTTGATGAATTCATAAATTCTAAAGCATTTCTCTGGTTATTGTATAGCTCATTAGAAGTGACTATTTTTACTAAGTTAGCAGGTGAAGAAAATAAGAAACAGGAAGAGGTTACTCAGATGGTAAAGAATGTATCTACAATACAGGATACCTAGGTTTGATCCCTGGATCAGGAAAACCTCCTGGAGAAGGAAATAGCAACCCACTCCAGTATTTTTCCTGGAAATTCCATGGACAGAAGAGCATAGTGCGCTACAGTCCACAGGGTTGCAAAGAGTCAGACAACTGAAGAACTAACACTTTCACACTTTGTTAAACTGTCAGATCTTCCATTAAAAAAGAAGTTGAAGGTGATACAGTGTTTAGCTGTGCAGATCGCTAGTGGGATTTAAGATGCAGAGTGTTAAAATTCCATGCGCATCTCTTTCAAATCTATGTAGATAAGCCAAGCATTATGATGGTAAAAATATCACGGTTAACTATATATATATATATAACTGTTAAAATACAAAAGAATATTAGTCAACAGAGACCAGATTCTAGAAACAAATATAATCCTACCAAATGATAAATAGGATCCTACTAAAATTTTTACTGAAGACTTTCAGGGGAAAAAATGAGAAATAGAGCTGTTTTATATTTCCCTTCTTCAATATCTGATGAAATGACCAAAAAATTGTTTGAAAACAAGTAACAAGATATATCAATTGTAGACAGACTAGAAAGAGCTTAAAATGTTCATAATTTAAACTTTATGCTTTAAAACCAGTGACTGGCAAACTTCAGTCCACAGATCAACCCACCCTTCAGCCTGTTTTAGTGTAGTCCACAAGCTATTTTTTTTTAATCCTTTTTTACTTTTTTTTTTGTGGCTGCATTGGGTCTTCATTGCTTCCTGAGGGCTTTCTCTAGTTGCAGCAAGCAGGGGCTACATTTTAGTTGCGGTGTGAGGGCTTCTCATTGCGGTGGTTTCTCTTGTTGCAGAGCACAGGGTATGTGGGTTTCAGTAGTTGTGGCGTGTGGGCACAAGCCATTTTAAAGGACTGTAAAGAACAAACAAAAAACCCAAGAGTATGTGACAAGACTGTATGTGGCCCACAAAACATCAAAATTTCATCTGCCCGTTTATAGGAAAAGTTTGCCAGCTCCTGCTTTATACTTTGAAAAGTGGGAAAGAGGTAGCCTGACTTTGTTCCTACCCTATCCCCACCTCTGAGGAACTATACTACTAATCTCGAGAATTTCCAATAATACCATCAGTTCCAGAGAGGTGTGCACTGACTAGTCATAGAGTAGGTATACAAAGGTTTAACCATAGCAAAGCCCTTGGGGCATGACCACCAAATTATCATGGTATGAAGAGGAAGAGAGGAAAAATATTACAAGATAACGTTAGAGGGCCTCCGATAACCTGTGGATTAGATGTAAAATACATCTGGCACATAAAATGCCTTCATTCAGTGGTGGGTCTTCATATTTAAAGAGTTTGAGTGTACAATTAACTGTACGGTTTTATAGTCAACACCGGGTATTGCTGAGACCTGCACTCCAGTCTTCTGGCTTTAGAGCCCATGTGTTCCTTCCCAAATCATGCTGCCCACTGTTCCCAAAGACCCAGCTCGTATAGCACCTTTTTCTTGAAACCTTTCCAGATTCCCCTTCCTCTTTTAATCCCACCCCACCCCCAGAAAATTCATATGATGATGCATATCTATTATAGTTGTTAAAATACACTATCTTGAATGTGTATATACTTACCTCATCTATTCAGATATAACTCTTTAAGCTTTTTGAGGGTTACTCTCGTATCTTCATTGTTGTAACCCTCACATGTAGTGCTTTGCCTGTGGAAAATGCTAATTAAATAACAGTTAAATAAGACCAATATTTTATTTGCTGTAAATCAAGTACAAATTTTGGACTGTATGACACTTCATAATTTTAACTGTTGGAAACTTTTGGAAATATGCTTTATTGTGGAATAATTTCTTTCCTGTTAGGTTTGAAACTTGACCAAAGGAAAAATTTTTGTCTGAATTACTTTACTGTGGTTGCAGGTATCTGTGGAATAGATGAATTTGATAAAATGGGGAATCAACATCAAGCCTTGTTAGAAGCCATGGAACAGCAAAGTATTAGTCTTGCAAAGGCTGGCATGGTTTGTAGCCTCCCTGCAAGAACTTCCATCATTGCTGCTGCAAATCCAGTTGGAGGACACTACAATAAAGCCAAAACAGTTTCTGAGAATTTAAAGTAAGTCTCTTCAAATATTTATACTTTAATATATTGAATCCCTATAGGTATGAAAAAGATAACTGTGGACATACATATGGATATTTTACAGAGGTTGCAAGTTTCCAATAAATGTACAAAAATGTGTTAGAACACTCCATTAAAGCGATGAAGTGCTATTGACATCTACCAGATTGGCAAACATTTTAAATATTAATCATTATTTTCAATGGAGTGGGGAAATGGGGCCTCACATACATAGTTGAGATTTTGAAGGACAGCTTGGCATGTTTATCACTTTTAAATGTATTTTCTGTTTGTTCCAGCCATTTCTTTTAGGAGTTTTATTCACAGAAACAGGCACAAGAATACACAAAGATATGTTGACAGGGTGGGTTTTACAGCATTGTTTATCACCATCAAAAACTGGAAACGAAATGCTCATTGATAGGGAAGTGGTTGAACTATACAGTAAGACTATACTGTGGAAAGCAGCAATTAGAAGAATGAAAGTAGCTTTGCATATACTCTGATAATTAACATGTCTGTGCTTTACTGTTAAGTGACAGGAGCACGTTACCTGCTTATTTGTATATGTGATGTGATCCTACTTTTTTCCAAAACCAGTGTTTATATCTTTATGTGAGTATGCTTTCTCTTCTAATTTGTTGTGTACAGGTTGAACAAAATGTTTGGGAAGGGGAAAATAGACTCAAGTGATGCACGAGTGAAAAAAAGACAAAAAGATGCCTCAGATGAAAATTTAGAACTTTAAAAATTCTAGTGGGAAACAAAATGCTAATTTCATAATATTTAATAATAGCTACTTTTTTTCTTTTTTTAAAAAATCTTTTTGCTACTTGTTGGATCTTACTAGGTCCCTGACCAGAGATCAAACCCTCACCCCTGCATTGGCAGGGTGGAGTCTTAACCACTGGACTGCCTGGGAATTGTAGAAATGGTACATAGTAAAATACACAATTTTACTTTGAGATTCTGGGTATTTCTGTACTACCAGCACCAAAAAAGCCATCTTACTAGTGTTTCTTAGTAAAATGACAAAAGTCCTAAATTGGAAAGATCAGAAAGATCCTTTTGAACAAGGATCCAGGAGACTTTGATTCTGGTTTTAGTGGTACCGCTAGAATGTTAGTCAGAGTCTTTAATCATTCTGCATTTCAGTTTGTTGGTCTCAAATAAAGGAGTTATGTGATTGGTAGATTCAAAAATTAAGTAGAACACAGCACTTTTACTAAAATGACTAACAGGCATATAGATGTATATTTAATAAAAAGTGGTATTTTTGCTTCTAAATGGGCGTAGGTGCTTTTAGAGACTTAGCGTTTTGGTGAGACAAAAGATGTAAAAGATTAAGAATTTCTCAACCAGATAATCTTCAATGTATCATGAAGCATTCTAGCTTGTAATTTCAATAATCCTAAATCATCAGAAGTCATATAGAACATAGAGAAGAATTTAGTGGTTTTGATGGTGTGAGAAAAAGTATCCTCAACATATGGGTACATATAAGCCTGTGTACATGTGACCTGGTATGTCTCTGGAGTTGGTGGGCAAATTGAATCCAGAAGCTATTGCTTGTTTCCTTAACCTAAAGCTTCATTATTTAAGTTCTACATGGAACTTGATTAGTAAAGAAGTGAATAAACAGCTTTCTAGGTTTTCTGTTTAATTCTAATCACTGTTTCTTCTTTCTTTCATACCTTTAGAATGGGGAGTGCCCTACTATCCAGATTTGATCTGGTCTTTATCCTGTTAGACACTCCAAATGAAGATCATGATCATTTACTGTCTGAACATGTGATTGCAATAAGGGCTGGAAAGCAGAGAGCTGTTAGCAGTGCCACAGTAGCTCGTATGAATAGTCAGGATTCAAATACTTCTATACTTGAAGTGGTTTCTGATAAGCCACTATCAGAAAGACTAAAGGTAAGTTTCTTCTCTTTAATAATTTGGTTCAGTTTTGTTTGAAAGTCAGAGTTCAGTGTGTTGCTTGTTGTAGAGCAGTAGTATGTAAACTTTCTTAGCAAACACCTTTTATATTATAATACTAGAGTTTGTATAAAGTCCAGTTGAAATAATCTAAGTCAGCTAGACCAAGAGCTAGAACTGCAGAGTTTGGTTTATTTGGAGAATATAATATTTATCTAAGTATTAGAATAGTTTTAGAATATTATATTTATCTAAAAAATTTATTTTAGCAGAAAGATTTTATTTGCTACATATCCTTATAATCTTGGGCCTTTTTTATCATGTTTTAGGTGGTTCCTGGAGAAACAATAGATCCAATTCCCCACCAGTTATTGAGAAAGTACATTGGCTACTCTAGGCAGTATGTCTATCCAAGGCTATCCACAGAAGCTGCTCAAATTCTTCAGAATTTTTACCTTGAGCTCCGGAAGCAGAGCCAGCGATTAAGTAGCTCACCAATCACTACTAGGCAGCTGGAATCTTTGATTCGTCTAACAGAGGTTCATTTATTTTAAGTTCTTGCTCTTTTGGCTTAGAAAGGGGGTAGAGGGTTATAAGATTTCTCTTAAATTTTCTGTGTAATTATTTGCTTTTCTTCCTACTGGGTAACATTAGAAATAGGTAGGTAAAAAAAAATTTTAAAGGTCATGGAACTCAAAACCTACGGGATGCAGCAAAAGCAGTTCTAAGAGGGAAGTTTATAGCAATACAATCCTCCCTCAAGAAATAAGAAAAATAGACAACCTAACTTCATACCTAAAACAATTGGAAAAAGAAGAACAAAAAAGCCCTCAAAATTAGAAGAAATCATAAAGATCAGAGTAGAAATAAATGAAAAAGAAATGAAAGAAACGATAGTTTCTTTCTAAAGATAAATAAAACTAAAAGCTAGTTCTTTGTGAAGATATACAAAATTGACAAGCCTTTAGTGAGCCTCATCAAGAAAAAGCAAAGAATCAAGTCAACAAAATTAGAAATGAAAAAGGAGAGGTTAGAACAGACAATGCAGAAATACAAAGGATTATAAGAGACTATTATGAACAACTATTATGGCAATAAAATGGATAACCTGGAAGAAATGGACGGATTCTTAGAAAAGTTCAGTCTTCCAAGACTGAACAAGGAAGAAATAGAAATTATGAATAAGCCAATTACAGGCACTGAAAATTGAAGCTGTGATCAAACATTTCCCAAAAAACAAAAGCCAAGGACGAGATGGCTTCACAGGAGAATTCTATCAAACATTTAGAGAAGAGCTAATGCCTATTCTTCTAAAATTCTTTCAAAAAAATTGCAGAGGAAGGAACACTTCCAAACTCATTCTACAAGGCCGCCATCACCCTGATACCAAAACCAGACAAAGACAACACAAAAAAAGAAACATACAGGCCACTATCACTAATGAAAACAGATGTAAAAATCCTCAACAAAATTTTAGCAAACAGAATTCAGCAACACATCAAAACTTACACACTATGATCAAGTTGGGTTTATTGCAGGTTTGCAAGGATTCTTCAATGTATGCAAATCAATCAATGTGATAAACCATATGATTGTCTCAGTAGATGCAGAAAAAGCCTTTGACAAAGTTCAGCACCCATTTATGATTAAAACTCTTCAAAAAATGGGCATAGGAGGTCCACTTTCACCACTGTTATTCAACATAGTTGTGGAAGTTCTAGCTACAGCAATCAGAGAAGAAAAAGAAAGAAAAGGAATCCAGATCAAAAAAGAAGAAATAAAGCTCTCACTGTTTGCAGATGACATGACACTACATAGAAAACCCTAAAAATAGTATCAGAAAATTACTAGAGCTAATCAGTGAATTTAGCAAAGGTTGCAGGATACTAAATCATTACACAGAAATCACTTGCATTTCTATATACTAACAATGAAAAATCAGAAAGCAATTAAGGAATCAATCCCATTCACCATAGCAACAAAAAGAATTAAATATCTAGGAATAAACTTACTAAGGAGACAAAGAACTGTACACAGAAAATTATAAGACACTAATGAAAGAAATCAAAGATGACATAAACAGGTGGAGAGGTATTCCATGTTCCTGGGTGGGAAGAATCAATATTGTGAAAATGACTATACTACCAAACACAATCTATAGATTCAGTGCCATACCTATCAAATTACCAATGGCATTTTTCACAGAACTTGAACAAAAAATTTCCCAATTCATATGGAAACACAAAAGACCCCGAATAGCCAGGGCAGTCTTGAGAAACAAGAATGGAGCAAGAGGAATCAATCTTCCTGACTTCAGATTATACTACAAACCTACAGTTGTCAAGACAGGATTGTACTGGCACAAAAACAGAAATATAGACCAATGGAACAAAATAGAAAGCCCAGAAATTGGAGGCAAGAATATACAGTGGGGCAAAGACAGCCTCTTCAGTAAATGATGCTGGGAAAACTGGACAGCTACATGTAAAAGAATGAAATTAAAACACTTCCTAACACCATACACAAAGATAAACTCAAAATGGATTAAAGACCTAAATATAAGACCAGAAACTATAAAACTCTTAGAGGAAAACATAGAACACTTGATGACATAAATCAAAGCAAGATCCTCCATGAGCCACCTCTGAAAGTAATGGAAATAAAAACAAAAGTAACAAAGTAGGACCCAATTAAACTTAAAAGCTTTTGCACAGCAAAGGAAACTATAAACAGGGTAAAAAGACAGACCCCAGAATGGGAGAAAAATCATGGCAAATGAAACAACTGACAAAGGATTAATTTCCAAAATATACAAGCAGCTCATACAACTTAATACCAGAAAAACAAACAACCCAATCAAAAAGTGGAAAAAAGATCTAAACAGACATTTCTCCAAAGAAGACATACAGATGGCTAACAAACACATGAAAAGATGCTTAACATCGCTCATTATTAGAGAAATGCAAATCAAAATTACAATGTGATATCACCTCACACTGGTTAGAATGACCATCATCAAAAAGTCTACAAACAATAAATGCTGGAGAAGGTGTGGACAAAAAGGAACTCTCTTGCACTGTTGGTAGGAATATAAATTGATATAGCCACTATGGAAGATGGTATGGATATTCCTTAAAGAACTAGGGATAAAACCACCATATGACCCAGCAGTCTCATGCCTAGGCATATACCCTGCTGCTGCTACTGCTGCTAAGTCGCTTCAGTCGTGTCCGACCCTGTGCGACCCCACAGACGGCAGCCCACCAGGCTCCCCTGTCCCGGGGATTCTCCAGGCAAGAACACTGGAGTGGGTTGCCATTTCCTTCTCCAGTGCATGAAAGTGAAGTCGCTCAGTCATGTCCAATTCTTTGAGATCTCATGGACTTCAGCCTACCAGGCTCCTCTGTCCATGGGATTTTCCAGGCAAGAGTACTGGAGTGGGGTACCATCGCCTTCTTTCATATACCCCGAGGAAACCAAAATTGAAAAATACACATGTATCCCATTATTCATTGCAGCACTATTTACAATAGCTAGATCATGGAAGCAACCTAGATGTCCATCAACAGATGAATGGATAAAGAAGTTTTGGTACATATACACAATGGAATATTACTCACCCATAAAAAGGAACACATCTGAGTCAGTTCTAATGAGGTGGATGAACCTAGAACCTATTATACAGAGCGAAGTAAGTCAGAAAGAGAAGGATAAATATTGTAGTTTAAACTGTGGAAAATTCTGAAAGAGATGGGAATACCAGACCACTTGACCTGCCTCTGTGAAATCTGTATGCAGGTCAGGAAGCAACAGTTAGAACTGGACATGGAACAGACTGGTTCCAAATAGGAAAAGGAGTATGTCAAGGCTGTATATTGTCATCCTGCTTATTTAACTTATATGCAGAGTACATCATGACAAATGCTGGGCTGGATGAAGCACAAGCTGGATTCAAGATTGCTGGTAGAAATATCAATGCATATGATGCCACCCTTGTGGCAGAAAGTGAAGAAGAACTAAAGAGCCTCTTGATGAAAGTGAACAAGGAAAGTGAAAAAGTTGTCTTAAAGCTCAACATTCAGAAAACTAAGATCATGGCATCCAGTCCCATCACTTCATGGCAAAATAGATGGAGAGACAGTGGCTGACTTTATATTTTGGGGCTCCAAAATCACTGTAGATGGTAACTGCAACCATGAAATTAAAAGATGCTTACTCCTTGGAAAGTTATGACCAACCGAGACTGCATATTAAAAAGCAGAGACATTACTTTGCCAACAAAGTTCTGTCTAATCAAGGCTATAGTCTTTACATTAATCATATATGGATGTGAGTTGGACAAAAAGAAAGCTGGGCGCTGAAGAATTGATGCTTTTGAACTGTGGTGTTGGAGAAGACTCTTGAGAGTCCCTTGGATTCAAGGAGATCCAACCAGTCCATTCTAAAGGAGATCAATCCCGAGTGTTCATTGGAAGGAGTGATGTTAAAGCTGAAACTCCAATACTTTGGCCACCTGATGTGAAGAGCTGAGTCATGTGAAAAGACCCTGATGCTGGGAAAGATTGAAGGCAGGAGAAGGGGATGACAGAGGATGAGATGGTTGATGGCATCTCCGACTCAATAGACATGAGTTTGGGTGAACTCTGGGAGTTGGTGATGGACAGGGTGGCCTGGCATGCTGTGGTCCATGGGGTTGCAAAGAGTTGGACACAACTGAACGACTGAACACATATATACGGAATCTAGGAAAATGGTACTAAAGAGTTTATTTACAGGGCAGCAGTGGAAAAACAGACATAGAAAATATACTTATGGACATGAGGAGAGGGGTGGAGGGGGTGAGATGAATAGAAAGAGTAACATGGAAACTTACCATGTGTAAAATAGACAGCCAACGGGAGTTTGCTGTATGGCTCAGGAAACTCAAACATGGGCTCTGTATCAACCTAGAGGGTTGGGATGGGGAGAGAGATGGGAGGGAGTTTCTAAAGGGAGGGGATATATGTATATCTATGGCTAATTTCATGTTGAGGTTTGACAGAAAACAACAAAATTCCAGAAACCAATTATCCTTCAGTTCATTTCAGTTCCGTCGCTCAGTTGTGTCTGACAAACCATCCCTCTCTGGGATGATTTGGGAGAATGGCATTGAAACATGTATACGAGTCGCCGGTCCAGGTTTGATGCACGATACTGGATGCTTGGGGCTGGTGCACTGGGACGACCCAGAGGGATGGTATGGGGAGGGAGGAGGGTTCAGGATGGGGAACACATATATACCTGTGGCGGATTCATTTTGATATATGGCAAAACCAATACAATATTGTAAAGTTAAAAAATAAAATAAAAAATAAAAATAAAACCTAACCCTCAACTTAAAAAAAAAAAAGAGTGATAATTGTCATATTCAAGCTATTGATAATATTTTAAAATTCTGACTGTTTATATTGTAGTCTCTCTATACAGAAGTTTTTGTGTAAAGTTAATGAAATAAGCTTAGATATCCTCTAGCTGCTCAATGTTAAATATATTTATCTTTTGTTATCTAAAGATGGTTGTTTTCTTTTAAAGGCACGAGCAAGGTTGGAATTGAGAGAGGAAGCAACTAAAGAAGATGCTGAGGACATAGTTGAAATTATGAAATACAGGTAAGAATACATTTTTAAATGCTGTTTTAAATGAAATAAAACATTCATCAAATGAAATAAAACGGTCATCATTCTGTCTCAATTTATATATTTAATTAGGCCAAACAAAATTATTTTTAGTTAACACATTTGATCACTTATTTTCCTCAGAACAAATTATACTTTCCTGGCTTGAAATATTCCTATGTAAATAATCTTTACATGTTAAAAAAATGTTTTTTGAATGGGTAATTTAAAAATTGGGTCATTTTTTAATATTTATTTGGCTGCCTTGGTTCTTAGTTGCAGCATGTGGGATCTTGTAGCCCATAGACTCTCTCCAGGCTTGGTTACCCTGAGGCATGTGGGATCTCAGGTCCCACAGTGCCACAATGAGTAATCTCTGAGATACTTCATGTGTGGTAAGTGTATTCTAAGAAGTGATATTTCTGGCTTCAGGGATCAGTAAATGCATTAGGATTTGACTAATATTGCTAATCTGTGACCTTTGCATTTTATATCATTTGGTAGATCATAGTTCTTAGACAGAAAAGAAAAAAATTTGTATTTTAACTGATAATATATGACTACCTTAGACTTGTGGTTTTTGAAAAAATCAATTAACCTAGAAGAACACATCAAATGGTAAACTGCTTGTGGTCATGGATGCCTTTGTTTTTTCCTTCTTGTGCTTTTTGGTTTCCTGTTATACACATATTAACTTTTAAGAAGTGGCATATGAGAAAACATCTTATTCTGATTATTTTAGATAGGCATTTCAGTTAAAAAAATTTTTAATAGGTTTATATTCATATACCTCAAAATTCCAAAGTTCAAACAGTATTTAATGGTAAAAGTTTCTTCATGTACTGTTAACTAGCTACCTAGTTCTTCCTCTTCCCTAGTGACAACAAATCAATTTTTGTGATTTCAGATATAAAATATACATTATAACTCCATATCTGTATATTCTTTTTCCCCTTTTATAAACAAAGGGTAGCATACACATTCTATACCTCAGTTTTTTCACTAAGAAAATGATCTTGAAATCATTCCGTGTCAATGCCTAAAGAGTGTCCGTTTATTTTTCACAACTGTAGTGTTTCATTGTGTGGATTTATCATAATTTAGAAATTAGTTCTTCTTAATATGCTCTCACAGTACTTAAAATATAAGTCTGTTAGGAATCTGAGGCTGCAAAAATACTAATTTAAAGACGAAATTATTTTGTTAAGTAATTTTTTTTTTCTCTAAGAGCTACTGTTCTGGGCTTGCTTGGAGTCAGAACCAATTGTTTCTCTTTAGCTCTGAGTAAAAGTGGTATAGCATTGCTGCCAGAGTTTGGGCTTTAAAATCTGACCTGGAGCTGCCATGGACAGGGATGGACAGGGAAGGATGCCATGGATGGACAGGGAAGCCTGGCGTGCCACAGTCCATGGGGTCACAGAGAGTCAGACATGACTGAGCGACTGAACTGAACTGGAGCTGCCATGGCAACTCTGTTGTCCCCTTCTCCTCCTGCCTTCAGTCTTTCCCAGCATCAGGGTCTTTAACAGTGAGTTGGCTCTTCTCATTAGGTGGCCAAAGTATTGGAGCTTCAGCTTCAGCATCAGTCCTTCCAATGAATATTCAGGGTTGATTTCTTTTAGGATTGACTGATTTGATGCAAGGAGATCAAACCAGTGCATGGTAAATAAATATAGTTAAGGTAAATACTAGCTATTATTATTGACATAGTAGCCTAAAGCATTTGTGACAACTGTTCTATGAGAAATAAGAATAAGGTAAATTATATGGTATGGGCTTCCCTGGTGGCTCAGTGGTAAAGAATCCACCTGCTAATGAAGGGAAGATCTCCTGGAGAAGGAAATGCCAACTCCAGTATTCTTTCCTGGGAAATCTCATGTACAGAGGAGCCTGTACATGAGGCTCCCTTGGCGGGCTGCTGTCCATGGGGTCGCAAAAGAGTGGGACATGACTTAGTGATTAAACAACAACAACAACTAATAAAGCAGTTAATTATTTTAAAAAATGCTATATTTCTAGGGCATACAGATATTCATCTAATTGCTTTATTAGTTACTGCAATCTTATTTGGATGACTCATTCCTGTATGTACAGCTTATTCTGTTTCATGTGGGCTCTTATCTATTCAGGGAACAAAATGAAGCTGTGTTTTTAATAACCCTTTAAACTCATTCCTATGAGCTCCTTAAGGGCAGGAATTGCACCTGTTTTGTTCTGCCATGGGAAGCCTACTGTCTAGTGACCAATTTATATTTGATTAATTAACTCATTAAATAACATCTTTGCCTCTGAGCCTGGCTGTGAGATTATATATAAGCCGAGAATTAAGGCAGGCAATCAGCAACAGGGCTGGACTAGAGAGGATGGCTAATCTCTAACTGGTACTTTCAGACTTCTGGCTAAAATTCACTGTGAATTATGTATTTCTTTGCTTGATGATATTGTGAAAATAAGAAGAAAGCAGCAAGAGCTGGAGAAATAGGTGTATCCTTTACTATCTAACCATCATTACTGCAACTCAGCAGAACCTTTCTACTTCATTCCCAGAGCTGCCCTAGGAGCTGGGAAGACATCTTTACCAAGGAAAACCTAAATTTAGTATGTTTAGAATTTCTTTTTTTCATGAATCAAAGAGAATGTTCCAAGTATTTATATTGTAGCCTGTCAACTTTGTATTTTTAGGCAAAAATTCATTTGTATTTCTCTTTCTAAATATAGGGAGTTTCTTAAAAAGTGGTAGCTATGTCCAAAATATTTTTATCCCCAATCAGTCCATACATAGTTAATTCACAATCACCACTCAGTAAATACATGTTTAAATCTTTGTTACCCGAGCCTCAGGGCTACTTCCACATTTTTCTTTTTATAACTTGGACAAAAATGTCTATAGCTGAAACACATTGGGTAACTGTTTTTCTTTCCTTCCATAAGCATGTTAGGAACTTACTCTGATGAATTTGGGAACCTAGATTTTGAACGATCCCAGCATGGTTCTGGAATGAGCAACAGGTCAGCAGCAAAAAGATTTATTTCTGCTCTCAACAAAATTGCTGAAAGAACTTACAATAATTTATTTCAGTTTCATCAACTTCAACAGATTGCCAAAGAGTTAAACATTCAGGTATGATAAAATAAATAATTAGTAAATCTTTTTATAATAATTTCAGGAGGGCTTTATTAGTATAGAAGAACTTTTAAATGTCAAAAGATTTAGACTAAAATCATGGAATAGGCTGTTTTGGTGTATTTAAAACAAACGCTTGTTTTATTTAAGATATAAAACTAGTTGCTCAGAGCTTTAAAAAAACAGTTTTTATCTAAAATTCAAACTTCTTTTCAAAAGAGTTTTCAACATCTTGATGGGAGAAACATCATAGCAAGTTTCCATGTTATTCTGACAGTCTCTGGGCAAGTCATTTTACACATCTTTGAACCTCAGTTTTCTCATTTGTTAAATGGACATGATTCCACTTGATCTAACTACTTAAAAGTCTTAGTGAAAATGGGTATAATAGCACTTTAAACATGTAAAACAGTTTATATGGAAAATTGCTCATTCAATTTCAAAAGTTAGTCTAATTTTTATTTTGAAGCTAAGCTAAAACAAATATAAAAGATTCTATGCATACTGGAGTTATTTTTGATTAGCTAGGTGTTATAGAATCCAAGGTTCATATGTAGGCAGCTTTCTCTGTAAGAAGTACAAATGATTTTAATTTGCCCCAAAAACTTGACAACTGTATATTACTGTTTGAGAGATTAATTTTAAAAATCATATTTTTTGCATATTATTTAACAGGCTCTTTTATTATTTTCTACTAGGTTGCTGATTTTGAAAATTTTATTGGATCACTAAATGACCAAGGTTATCTCTTGAAAAAAGGCCCAAAGGTTTACCAACTTCAAACTATGTAAAAGGACTACCAAGCCAGGCTGTCCTGGGTTTGTTGTGAAGAATATGCAAAAAAAACTGTTCTCTGAAAATGACATCCCAAATGTAATAGGAAAAGAGAGTTGAACTAATTTAAGAAGTGATAAAATCATGTGTTAATTTTTTACTTCTCCAGAAGACTAAAAATATTTTAAATTTTATCTAAATGATGTAATTAGAAGTTATTTATAGTTTTGTTTTTGATCTTTTTCTTATAAATATTTCAGGGTTGTGCATATCAAATGTCCATCTGGGTAAACAGTCACAGGGTTACATTTAAATATTTAAATAGTTCTGACACACAAAATTGAGCATCTTATAGAAATAAATTGATGCCAACTTTCAATTCCCCAAAATTTTGGAAATATTTTATATTGACTTTTTAAATTTTTAATTTTTTTTCTTTATTCTTTTTTATTAGCTGTGTCGTGCAGCTCACAGGATCTTAGTTCACTGACCAGGGATTGAACCTGGACCCTTGGCAGTGAAAGCATGGAGTCCTAACTATTTGGACTGCCAGGGAATTCCCTTAGCTTTATTTACTGACTTTGATTTATAACATGATATAAGCTTCATGTGTAATTAGACTTCTGTATATACTGTTTCCTGCTCACCTAAAGTCTAGTGTCCACCCATATATTGACATATTAAGCTTAACATCATAGCTAATGAAAAAGATTTAAATAGCTGTGCAAGACTATAGCAGCCTCTGTTCCACTCTTCCACATGCCCCAATTTTCTGTTCAGTCTCAATTGTTCTCCCATTTACCTCCATTTTTCTAAAGGACATGCTCCTAATGCTAATTCTTTTTTTTTCTTAAAGTATACTTGATTTATAATACTGTGTTAGTTCCAGGTGTACAGCAAAATGATTTGGTTATGCATATATATGTGTATATTATATTATTTTTTCTATTTTCCATTATAGTGTATTATAACATACTGAATATAGTTCCCTATGCTATACAGTAAATTCTTGCTATCTATAGTAATGCTCATTCTTGAATTTTCAGTTTCAAAAATTATACTTTTTACCTACCTCAGAATATAAGAGTGTAGTTCTTTTAAACCCTTCTATATATATACATACATATACACTTCCCCATTTCTTTCCAGTTTAGTTATATATCATAATTTTTAGTTAAATCTAGTGAAAAGGCTGGCTTAAAACTCAACATTCAAAAAACTAAGATCATGGCATCTGGTCCTGTCACTTCATGGCAAATAGATGGGGAAACAATGGAAACAGTGACAGACTTTATTTTCTTGGGCTCCAAGATCACTGCAGATGGTGACTGCAGCCATGAAATTAAAAGGTGCTTGCTCCTTGAAAGAAAAGCTGTGACCAACCTAGACAGCATATTAAAAAGCATTGACATTACTTTGCCAACAAAGGTCCATCTAGTCAAAGCTATGGTTTTTCCTGTAGTCATATATGGATGTGAGAGTTGGACTATAAAGAAAGCTGAGTACTGAAGAATTGATGCTTTTGAATTGTGGTGTTGGAGAAGACTCTTGAGAATCCCTGGACTACAAGAAGATTAAACTGGTGATTTTGGAAATCAGTCCTGAATATTCATTGGAGGGACTGATGCTGAAGCTGAAGCTCCCATACTTTGGCCACTTGATGCGAAGAACTGACTCATTGGAAAAGACCTTGATGCTGGGAAAGATTGAAAGCAGGAGGAGAAGGGGACAACAGAGGATGAGATGGTTAGATAGCATCACCGACTCGATGGACATGAGTTTGAGCAAGCTCCAGGAGTTGGTGATGGACAGGGAGGCCTGGCGTGCTGCAGTCCATGGGGTCGCAAAGAGTTTGACACAACTGAACGACTGAACTGAACATAGTCTTAATGTCACTGTGTCTATTGAATATTATTCATCTCCTTCCTTGTATACTTTTTTCCCCTTAAAATTAATAATTTTGTTTTTCAACTAAGCTTTCTATGTACCGACCACTAATTTGAACCCAAGGCTCCAATACAAGTCAGATAAGCCAAAAAACCTATTTTAACTGGAGACCTCTCCTGGAATTCTCTGGCCCTTTCCAATCTGAACTACACATCCATCTGAGACTTCTCATTTTCTCTCCCATTTTCTGGCTCCTCTTTCTCATTTTACTCCCTCATTTTGGTGGAATCCATTTTCTAGTAGCTTCCTGAGGAAGAGTTTATGAGATACATTCTACCCTTATTCCTGGACTGACATAGAATTTTAGTTTGGAAATTATCTTCACTCAGAATTTTAGATATTGCTCTACTGCTTTTACTTTTCAGTGTTGCTGTTTGGAATTCCAAAGCCATTTATATTTTTGGCATGTGACCTTTATTTCCTCTTGACAAGCTATTTGTATCTTCCCTTTTGCCATGGTGTTCTGAAGTTTCTTATAGTGTTTAGTAACTATCCTGCTGGTTTCTACTGCCAAAAATGTTGGAGTTATCTTAATTTTCTCTTATCCCCTAATCAGTCCATCAACAAATCCTCTTAGCACTATCTTTAGAACATCTGAAACCTGATTACTTTTCATTACTTCCAGTTCCATATTCTGGCTCAATTAATCATCTTTTATCCAGCTTCACAAGGACAAAGACTGTTTTATTCACCACTATGGCCCTAGCATGTAAAACATTTTGACTACATACCCCTATGAGGTAAACACACATAAAGTGGGTTCAGTTCAGTTCAGTCGCTCATTTGTGCCTGACTCTGCAACCCCATGGACTGCATCACGCCAGGTTTCCCTGTCTATCACCGACTCCCAGAGCTTGCTCAAACTCATGTCCATTGAGTCAGTGATGCCATCCAACCATCTCATCTTCTGTTGTCTCCTTCTCCTGCCTTCAATCTTTCCCAGCATCACGGTCTTTTCCAGTGAGTGAGTTCTTCACATCAGGTGGCCAGAGTATTGGAGATTCAGTTTCAGCCTTAGTCCTTCCAGTGAATATAAAGTGGGTGATTATACCATTTATAAATGAGGATACAGAGTGTTATATAACCAGAGTGCTTAAGCAACTTGACTTAAGAATGTAGAAAAAGGGTTTCCCTGACCACTCAGTGGTAAAGAATCCACCTGCCAATGTAAGAGACGTGGGTTCAATCCCTGATCTGGGAAGATCCCACATGCTGCAGGACAGGTAAGTCCAAGTGCCACAATTATTGAAACTGCTCTAGAGCCAGGGTGCCACAGCTACTGAAGCCTACCACTCCACTGCCACACAAGGCACGAGAGGAAGGTGCTGTTGCCTTCATGTCCCATGGATGCCACTTCTGTACCAGGAACAAAAGGAACCGACTGCCTCTGCAGAAAGTTGGAAGAATGTCCCCACTCACACCAAAACAGCAAGAAAGGATTCTTCATGGGGCCTCCTTAAATGGCCAAACCCCAAAAAACAAATCTCATCCAGAAATGCCTGACTGAAGAAGCCTAGGTTATATGCCCCTTACCTAGAATGCTGAGGAGTTTTCTGGGTTCTAGGTGAGAAGGCAGCACCAGTAAAGCCAGCCTTTTTCCTATATGTTGAGAGTTCAAGTGGTACTGGGTTGCCAGACAATTATCATTCATGTATAAATGCTAATGATAATCCACCTGCCAATGCAGGAGACACAAGACACTTGGGTTTGATCTCTGGGTTGGGAAGATCCCCTGAAGTAGGAAATGGCACCCCACTCCAGTATTCTTGCCTGGAAAATTGCATAGGCAGAGGAGCCTGGTGGGCTACAGTCTATGGGGCCACAAAGTCAGCCACCACTGATGTTATTTGCCCCTCAAAAAACTTCCTAACTAAAGCCAACTGATACTTCCTAACTAAGAATTTAAAGTGTGAACCATTCTTGGAGAATCCTTTAAAATACAACTTACAATAGATTAAATGAATGGAAATTTAAAACAAACAAAAAAAGCAATTATTAAGTTCTGACTTTAAGAAAGGAAGGTAGATAGTGATGTAAATATGTATGTGTAGGATAGAGGGTTAAAAGGTATTAATAGTATAAAAGCACATTTTACAAAAGTTAGCACAGATAACATCAATGAAATAAAGTGATAGATATGAGAGGGAAGAGGAAATATATTACATACATAGTACACACATACACTATGCTGCTGCTAAGTCACTTCAGTCGTGTCCAACTCTGTGTGACCCAACAGACGGCAGCCCACCAGGCTCCCCCGTCCCTGGGATTCTCCAGGCAAGAACACTGGAGTGGGTTGCCATTTCCTTTTCCAATGCATGAAAGTGAAAAGTGAAAGTGAAGTCGCTCAGTCGTGTCCAACTCTTAGCGACCCCATGGACTGCAGCCTACCAGGCTCCTCTGTCCATGGGGTCTTCCAGGCAAGAGTACTGGAAAGAGTTCTCTTCAGACTATATAAATCTTACATACACTATATGTTTCTATAATATATACTTGGATGAAACACAAGCTGGAATCAAGATTGCTGGGAGAAATATCAACCTCAGCTGTGCAGAGGACACCACCCTTATGGAAGAAAGTGAAGAATTAAAGAGCCTCTTGATGAAACTCAAAGACGACAGTGAAAAAGTTGGCTTAAAGCTCAACATTCAAAAAACCAAGATCATGGCATCCGGTCCCATCACTTCATGGCAAATAGATGGGGAAACTGAAAATAGTGGCAGACTTTAGTTTGGGGGGCTCCAAAATCACTGCAGATGATGACTACAACCATGAAATTAAAAGACACTTACTCCTTGGAAGGAAAGTTATGACCAACCTAGACAGCATATTAAAAAGCATTGGCATTACTTTGCCAACAAATGTCCATCTAGTGAAGGCTATTGTTTTTCCAGTGGTCATGTATGGATGTGAGAGTTGGACTATAAAGAAAGCTGAGCACCAAAGAATTGATGCTTTTGAACTGTGGTGTTGGAGAAGACTCTTGAGAGTCCCTTGGACTGCAAGGAGATCCAACCAGTCCATCCTAAAGGAGATCAATCCTGAGTGTTCATTGGAAGGACTAATGTTGAAGCTGAAACTCCAATACTTTGGCCACTGGATGTGAAGAGCTGACTCATTTGAAAAGACCCTGATGCTGGGAAAGATTGAAGGCAGGAGGAGAAGGGTACAACAGAGGATGAGATGATTAGATGGCATCACTGACTCAATGGATATGAGTTTGGGTAAACTCCGGGAGTTGGTGATGGACAGGGAGGCCTGGTGTGCTGCGGTCCATGGGGTCGCAAAGAGTTGGACACGACAGCACTGAAATCAACTGATGTAGTGTAAATATACCATGTTAATACACATTGTTCAAAGGGGAAAACAATAGATGTTGTTTTAAAAGTCAAATGATAAAATTATTTTAGATGATTTTTCATCTGATTTTTCATGCTATGCTAAGTCACTTCAGTCATGTCCGACTCTGTGCGACCCTAGAGACGGCAGCCCACCAGGCTCCCCCATTCCTGGGATTCTCCAGGCAAGAACACTGGAGTGGGTTGCCATTTCCTTCTCCAATGCATGAAAGTGAAAAGGGAAAGTGAAGTCGCTTAGTCATGTCCGACTCCTAGCGACCCCATGGACTGCAGCCTACCAGGCTCCTCCATCCATAGGATTTTCCAGGCAAGAGTACTGGAGTGGGGTGCCATTGCCTTCTCTGATTTTTCATAATTAGATGAAATTATAGAAAAAAAAGATTATATAAATCTAAATTATCAGAAAAAACTCTTACTGTGTTTCTTAGATCCTCTGTTGTCTATTTGATGTCAATTATTCACAAGGCCAAACTAATGTCCAAAGCTGTTTACATCTCTCCTGGGATCTGGCTTTCTCTGATTATGAATCCTCCAACCGCAAGTCCTAATAACTGTGTTTCACTTCCTGCTCAATATAGGATGTCCTCACCTAACCACTTCCCACCACCACAGCAATAAACACCTAGGATTTCCCTTTGTTACCACTCCCTGACCGGCCTTGATGATTCACTCTGTGGCCCTTTGTGGTATGGTATTGCCCTTTTCTCTTGGGAAATATAAGTAATAAATTCTTTCAAAGGCAGTTGTCTCATGTCTGTCAACTTATTCCTGTTTAAAATAAATCCCAGGCACAAATTTTAGAAACATACAAAGCAAAACAAGAAAACATGTTGTGGATTTTAGGACTAAGAAAAAAGCCTATCATATTCATGACAGAAGTAAACCTAAACCCAAATATGTCAAATCAATAAATGCAAATGGGCTAAACTCACCTATTGAAACAAAAATCTTTCAAATGGGATAACAAGTACTTGGATGCAAGTTATACCTAAAACAAAGTCACTTACACAAAGTTGAAAATAAAAGTATGGACAAAGATATACCAGAAAAATACAAAAAGAAAGCAAGGGTGTCATCTTAATATAAAAGGAGATGAAAAGGCAAAGCTTTATTAAAGTAAAATATAAGTCTAGGCAGAGCAATTCATAATAATAATAATTATGGATATGTGCCAAATAGCAATAAGAAGCAGAAGCTACAAGAGATACTAGGAAATGAAGAAACCCATTAGTAAGAGATTCTGGTTTGCTTCTCTCAGTTCATGGTAGTCAAGTGGACAAATATTAAGAATAAGCAGACAAACTCTAATAACACCACATACAAAAATAAACTCAAAAAGGATTAAAGATGTAAAGATAAGACCAGAAACCTCCTAGAAGGAAACACAGGCAGTTCATTTTGACATAAATCATAGCAGTATTATTTTTCTGACATGTTTCCTAAAGCAAAGGAGATAAAAACTCAAATGATTAGGTTAGCCAAAAAATTCCTTTGGTTTTTTAAAAGAATAAAAGACACATTTTTCATTTTCACCAAGAACTTTATTCAACAAAATATTCACTTTTTTTAACTTAAATTTCTTTTTTTCTTGTTGCTATTTTAAACTTCTTATTGGGGTATACTGCTTTATTGACTATGCCAAAGCCTTTGACTGTGTGGATCACAATAAACTGTGGAAAATTCGGAAAGAGATGGGAATACCAGACCACCTGACCTGCCTCTTGAGAAACCTATATGCAGGTCAGGAAGCAACAGTTAGAACTGGACATGGAACAACAGACTGGTTCCAAATAGGAAAAGGAGTACGTCAAGGCTGTATATTGTCACCCTGTTTATTTAACTTCTATGCAGAGTACATCATGAGAAATGCTGGGCTGGAAGAAGCACAAGCTGGAATCAAGACTGCTGGGAGAAATATCAATAACCTCAGATATGCAGATGACACCACCCTTATGGCAGAAAGTGAAGAGGAACTCAAAAGCCTCTTGATGAAAGTGAAAGTGGAGAGTGAAAAAGTTGGCTTCAAACTCAACAT
>NW_011494635.1:9747895-9758376 GCF_000754665.1 Bison bison bison
TCAAACTCAACATTCAGAAAATGAAGATCATGGCATCCGGTCCAATCACTTCATGGGAAATAGATGGGGAAACAGTGGAAACAGTGGCTGACTTTCTTTTTTTGGGCTCCAAAATCACTGCAGATGGTGACTGCAGCCATGAAATTAAAAGACGCTTACTCCTTGGAAGAAAAGTTATGACCAATCTAGATAGCATATTGAAAAGCAGAGACATTACTTTGCCAACAAAGGTCCATCTAGTCAAGGCTATGGTTTTTCCAGTGGTCATGATGGATGTGAGAGTTGGACTGTGAAGAAAGCTGAGCACTGAAGAATTGATGCTTTTGAACTGTGGTGTTGGAGAAGACTCTTGAGAGTCCCTTGGACTGCAAGGAGATCCAACCAGTCCATCCTAAAGGAGATCAGCCCTGGGTTTTCTTTGGATGCTAAAGCTGAAACTCCAGTACTTTGGCCACCTCATGCAAAGAGCTGACTCATTGGAAAACACTCTGATGCTGGGAGGGATTGGGGGCAGGAGCAAAAGGGGACGACAGAGGATGAGATGGCTGCATGGCATCACCGACTCGATGGACGTGAATCTGAGTGAACTCCGGGAGTTAGTGATGGACAGGGAGGCCTGGGGTGCTGCGATTCATGGGGTTGCAAAGAGTCAGACACGACTGAGCAACTGAACTGAACTGATAGGCAATTAACAAACAATGTGATAGTTTCAGGTGAACAGTGAAGGGACTTAGCCATACTTCATTTTTTCAACTTAAATTTTTACTTTTATGTGTATTCACAGTTTTGTTCCACTACCTTCTGCCATTTTTCATAGAAGACTCCTTTCCAATAGCACTGTATACACATCACTTTCTTGGGATGAAGACCAACCTTTGATGTGGTTGGTGGTGGTTCATTTCATTTGCCCCCTGATCTCTTCCATTCCACATTATTGTACAGAACCACTTTTTCATCACCTGTCACAATTTGTTTTAAAAATGGAACATTTTCATTATGTTCAAGTAGACAATCACATGCAGAAATATGGTCAAGAAAGGTTTTGTTTTTTTTTTTTTTGCTTAACTTCAGTGGAATCCAAATATCAAAGTAATTTAATAACTAAGCTGGTGCAAATGATTTTCCTTGCTTGATCTGGTTATTTTGAGTATGTCACCCGTCTCTCACATGGTACAACGCTGACTGTTCTCAACAATGTTAATGTCTCAATTTGATTGCTGTCAACTTCAACTGGTCTACCTAACTGTGGTACACAATCCAGCAAATCTCCAGCATGAAATTTTGCAAACCACTTTTGACATGTTCAGTCAATCACAAGACTTTCTCCATACACTGCAAAGATCTTTTTTTGTATTTCAGTTGCATTTTTATCTTTCTTGAAATAATAAAACATAATATGCTGAAAATGTTGCTTTCTTCTTCCCTCTTCAACATTAAAATGTCTACACAAAAATCCACCATTTTTTAAAAAAAACCTGCACCCTGATATGACAGCTGTCACAATACAGTCTAACAAAATTGTTTTGAATGAAGTTAAAGAGAACTAAGCACTACTAGAGCCATCTTACAGGAAAAAAATGAACAAACCTTTTGGCCAACCCAATACTAAAGGGGACCTAATTAAATTTAAAAACTTCTGTGCAGCAAAGGAAACCATTGACAAAACAGAAAGACAATGTACTGAATGGAAGAAAATATTTGCAAATGATATGACTGATAGGGATTAGTGTCCAACATATAGAAACAACACATACAACCCAACATCACAAACACAATCCAATTAAAAAATGGGAATAAGACATGACTAGACAGTTTTCCAAAAAGGACACACAGATGGCCAACAGGGACACGAAAGAATGTTCAACATTGCTAATGATTAGAGAAATGCAAGTTGTAGAATCACAGTGATATATCACCTCACACCTGTCAGAAATGCTACCATCAAAAAACACAACAAATGTTGGCAAGGATGTGGAGTAAAGAGAACCCTCGTACTCTGTTCAGGGGGAATGTAAATTGGTGCAGCCACCACGGAAAACAGTATGGAAGTGTCTCAAAAAACTACCACATAACCCAGCAATTTCAATCCTGGGTGTGGGAATTTATATATAAAGTAAAGTAAGGTCGCTCAGTTGTGCCCAACTCTTTGCGACCTTGTGGACTGTAGCCCACCAGGCTCCTCTGTCCATGGGATTCTCCAGGCAAGAATACTGGAGTGGGTTTCCATTTCCTTCTCCAGAGGAACTTCCCGACCCAGGGATTGAACCCAGGTCTCCTGCATTGCAGGCAGACGCTTTAACCTCCGAGCCACCAGGGAAGACTCAGTTATATATATATATACATACACACACATATATATATAAATGCCCCACTAATTCAAATACACACTAATTCAAATACCCCAATACATACACACACACTGGAATACTACTTAGCCATAAAAAGAATGAAAATTTGCCATTTGTAACAACATGGATGGATTTCAAGAATAAGTAATCAGAGAAAGTGAAATAGTGTATGTTACATATATGTAGAATATAAAAAATGAAATGTGGCCACAACAAAAAAGGAAGATATTAAAAAAACTAATGGTTACCAGTGAGGAGGGGGAAGATAGAGTTAGGGAACTAAGAGGTACAAACTCTCATGCATAAAATAAATAAGCCCCAAGGATGTATTGTACAACATAGGGAATATAACCAATATTTTGTAGTACCTGTAAATGGAATATAACCTTTAAAAATTGTGAATCACTATGTGTACACCTGTAACTCATGTAATATTGTATGTCAAGTATACTTCATTTTTTTTAATGAAAAAGAATAAGGAAGAAATGAGTAACATAATTATTGAGGTGAATCCAACTGATAAATATCAAAATCTGCACCCTGGAGACAGAGTATACCTTCTTTTCAAATATGCATAGAAGTTGCAAATAAACGTTAAATTCTAAAAAGTAAAAATATTAGCCAATAATCTCTCATCACAAAGCAATAAAGCCATAAATTTTAAATTAATATGTAAATAGCTCTTATGTCTAGAATCAAAACAAAAAATTTGATATATTACTGATGAGCTAACACTAGTCCTGGGAAATTCAGAACATCATTGTAGATTACAGTTGGATGGAGGGTGGGGTGGAGCTATGGGAATCACGTAACAAATGAAGTTAGGCCTAAATCCATCTTACACTGGTGTTGCCAAAATCTTGCCTCTCTGTGCACCAATGCCAAAAAGAAATATGGAGACAAATATGGAGACACAGAAAGAGCAGCTTTATTGCTTTGCCAGGCAAAGTGGGAACAGTAGGCTGGCATCTCAGGAACTGTGCCCCGTTTCCCTGGTGAATAGAGAGAGGTGATATAGTCAGGCAGGGGTATAGGCTTCCCAGGTGGCTCAGTGGTAAAGAATCCACCTGCCAATGCAGGAGACACAGGTGACATGGGTTTGATCCCTGGGTAGGGAAGATCCTGGAGGAGGAAATGGCATCTCACTCCAGTATTCTTGCTGGAAAATCCCATGGACAGAGGAGCCTGGCGAGCTACAGTCCATGGGGTTACAAAGAGTCAGACTTGACTTAGCAACTAAAGAACAACAACAATGAAGTCTCCACTAAAGACCAAAAGGAGAGGGTTGGGGAGCTTCTGGGGTGGTGAACATGGGGAGATTTTTGGGCAATAGTGTGGAAGCTCCAGATCCTTCCACCGTAACTTGCCCTATGCATCTCATCCACCTGGCTGTCCCTGAGTTACATCCTTTTACAATAAATAACTATTCTAGTGAGTAAATGGGTTTCTGAAGTTCTGTGAGGTCCCCTAGCAAATTACTGAAATCCACCGAGGGGATTTGTGGGAATCTCTGATGTACAGCCAATTAGAAGCACAGATAACCTGGGTTTGGGATCTGCATTTGAAGTGGAGGGCAGTTTTACAGGACTGAGCCCTTCACATGTAGAATCTGATACTATCTTCAAGTTGATAGTGTCAGAACTGAGTCAAATTGTAGGACATCCGGCTCATGTCCAGAGATTTGCTTGGTGGTTTGGAAAAATTCCACCCCACACACTGGAATTGGGTCCAGGACCCAAATAGGCTCAGAGCAAGAGAACGCTCTCTAGTTGGTCCAGGCTGCAGTGCAGACATCTTTGTGATGTTGCTGCCCTAAGTTTGTGTGTCAGATTACTCTACAGAGGCTGGTCCAGGCAGGTTCTCATACACCAATCACGACACAGACTTCCTAGATTGGCATAAAGCCAGGTACTCTTCAGCAAATAACTATACCTCCTTTTCAGAAACAGCTCCAGGCTTTCTACTGAGCCTTCATCTACTGGCCACAGGATGCTAAGAGGTATTCTCTGATCCATAAGTCATAACATTGAGTGGGTGTGGCTGCACCCATCATAAAGTGATATGGAAGAACAGGCCCAAGTTGGTCCCAAAGGCCCAGTATATTTTCAGAAATGTGACTTGCACTCCCAGTGTGTCTGATCCTGTCATACTGCCCTCTCCTTCTGTATCTGGGGCCTTATGTAGGAGTTAGCTGACTGAGAGGGAAACAATTTGAGCCTGGCTTACAGATGGCTCTGCATTAAGTCTGGCACTAGCCAAAAGCGATCTGCTGGCATATTAGGGAATCTAAGGAGAATGCAGTGCTCTGAAGGACACTGAGAAAACAATTTTTTCCCAGTGGGTACAACTGCAAGCATACGTCATATGGATTAGCCAGTCAGGACAGATAAGAAACAAGCTGGTCACACCTGCACTTAACTCACACTCTAATTTCAACTACTGTTCTCATCTCCCTCATGCTCTCTGCTTTAGTCACACTGGTCTCCTTGCTGGTCCTTGTACAAACCAGGCACATTCTTACCAAAGAGCCTTTGCATATGCTGTTTCTTCAATGTGATATGCTTTTCAACCAGAGGGCCACATGGGTTGTCCCCTCAATTCCTTTGGGTCATTATTCAAACATTACCTTCTTAGTGACATCTTCCCTGGACATTCTGTTTAGAATTGCACTCCCCTCAATCCTTTCTTCATTCTGTGTTGAAAATCTAATATACTACATAGTTTATTCATCTTGTTTATGTCTATTTCTTTATCTCACTAGAATGTAAGTCCCATGGGGACAGGGACTTTAAACTATTATCTTCACTTTTAAGCTGTCTGTTCCTATAACAGTATCTGCATTGACAGGCACTCAGTAAATACTTGCTCAATGCATGAAAGTCAGTCTGGGGAAGAGGCTCGTGAAAAAGCTTCTCAGAATATACTCCTGAGTTTGAGAACACCTGTATCCTCATGAATGTGCACCAACGGAGCTTCACAGCTAAACGGATGTCAGCTAGTCTCTTCCTCTAGCCATATGTGACCAGGGGTTGCAGTTAGGCATCTGGTCAACAACATGAGTATCCCTTTAACAAAACTGACCTAGACTTCACCATTGCTGAAGGTCTAACTTGACAGCAGAGCTGCTCATCTGAGACAACACAGCACCAAACTTCAGGGGGATGAGCTTACCACTTGGTGACAGATCAGTTACACTGGACCCCAAAAGGGTAGCAATTTGTTCTATTTGGAAGTAAGATGAGAGCTTATTTTGGATAGGTCTCTTCTTGCTGCCTTACTTCTTTCAGCAATGCCATATGTGACGTTACTGAACTTATTTACCACCAGGATATCCCACATATTATTTCTCACGAAGGAAGTCATTTTACGACTGAAAGAGTAAGGCAATGGGTTGAAGTTCATAGGTACTGTTTTTACTATGTACCCCATCATCTAAGAGCACCTGGTCTTAGCAAACACTGGGATGAAAAATGGAAAATCTGCTATGCTGCCAGCTAGTTGATCATATCTAGCAAGTCTGGGTAGTGTCCTACAGGATAAATTATCTTCTCCAGGCCAGTGGCTTCTTTATGGTGCAGTTTCTCCCACATCCAGAATACATGCATTTAGGAACCAAGGTTAATCTAGGAAGATGAACTCCCCAGGTAGGTAGATGTTCAATATGGTACTGGGGAAGAGTGGAAAAATAGCTCCAGAAAGAGAGCTGGGCCAAAGCAGAAACAATATTCAGTTGTGGATGTGTCTGATGGTGAAAATAAAGTCCAGTGATATAAAGATTACTGCATAGGAACTTGGAGTGTTAGGTCCATAAATCAAGGTAAATTGGAGGTGGTCAAGTGGGAGACGGCAAGAGTGAACACTGACATCTTAGGAATCAATGAACTAAAATGGACAGGAATGGGTGAACAATTCAGATGACCATTATATCTACTACTGTGGGCAAGAATCCCTTAGAAGAAATGGAGTAACCCTCATAGTCAACAAAAGAATCTGAAAAGCAATAATGGGGTACAATCTCAAAAACTAAGAATGATCTCAGTTAGTTTCCAAGGCAAATCATTCAGTATCAAAGTAATTCAAGTCTCTGCCCCAACCACTAATGCCAAAGAACCTGAATGGTTCTATGAAGACCTACAAGAACTTCTGGAACTAACACCAAAAAAGGATGTCCTTTTCATCATAGGGGACTGGAATGCAAAAGTGGGAAGTCAAGAGATGCCTGTAGTAACAGGCAAGTTCGGCCTTGGAGTACAAAATGAAGCAGGGCAAAGGCTAACAGAGTTTTGCCAAGAGAACATACTGGTCACAGCAAACACCCTCTTGCAACAACATAAGAGATGACTCTACACGGGGACATCACTAGATGGTTAACACTGAATTCAGATTGGTTATATTCTTTGCAGCCAAAGATGGAGAAGCTCTATACAGTCAGCAAAAACAAGACTGAGAGCTGACTGTGGCTCAGATATGAACTCCTTGCAAAATTCAGACTTAAATTGAAGAAGGTAAGGAAACCCACTAGGCCATTCAGGTCTGACCTAAATCAAATCACTTATGATTCTAGAGTGGAGGTGACAAATTCAAGGGATTAGATCTGGTAGACAGAGTGTCTGAAGAACTATGCACAGAGGTTCATAACATTGTACAGGAGGTGGTGACCAGAACTATCCAAAGAAAAAGAAATGCAAAAAGGCAAAGTGGTAGTCTGAGGAGGCCTTACAAATAGCTGACAAGAGAGGCCAAAGGCAAAGGAGAAAGGCAAAAATATAGCCAACTGAATGCAGAGTTCCAGAGACATAAGAAGGCCTTCTTAAATGAACAATGAAAAGAAATAGAAAAAAAAAACCAAAAAACAGAATGGGAAAGACTGGAGATCTTTTCAAGAAAATTGGAGACACCAAGGGAATATTTCATGTAAAGATGTGCACAGTCAAGGACAGGCACGGTAAGGATCTAAGAGAAGCAGAAGAGATTAAGAACACATGGGAAGAAAACACAGAAGAATTATATAAAAAAGGTCTTAATGACATGGATAACCACGATGGTTTGGTCACTCAACTAGAGTCAGAGATCCTGGAGTGTGAAGGCAAGTGGGCCTTGTGGTCAGTCACTTCAGTCATGTCTGACTCCCTGCGACCCCATGGACTATGGCCCACCAGGCTCCTCTGTCCATGGGATTCTCCAGGCAAGAATACTGGAGTGGGTTGCCATTTCCTCCTCCAGTGATAAAGTATGAAGTGAGTGAAGTGAAGTTGCTCAGCCGTGTCCAACTCTTTGCGATCTCATGGACTGTAGCCTACCAGGCTCCTCTGTCCATGGGATTTTCCAGGCAAGAGTACTGGAGTGGGTTGCCATTTCCTTCTCCAAAGTGGGCCTTAGGAAGCATTACTATGAACAAAGCTAGTGGAGGTGATGAAATTCTAGCTGAGTTATTTCAAATCCTAAAAGATGATGCTGGTAAAGTGTAGCAGTCAATATGTCAGCAAATTTGGAAAACTCAGCAGTGGCCACAGGACCGGAAAAGGTCAGTTTTCATTCCAATCCCAAAGAAGGGCAATACCAAAGAATGTTCACACTAGTGTACATCTGTAATCATTTCACATGTTAGCAAGGTAATGCTTAAGATCCTTCAACCTAGGCTTCAGCAGTATGTGGACCAAGAACTTACAGGTGTACAAGCTGGGTTTCAAAGAGGCAGAGGAACCAGAGATCAAATTGCCAACATGCATAGGATCATGGAGAAAGCAAGGGAATTCCAGAAAAATATCTACTTTTCATTCGTTGACTGTGCTAAAGCCTTTGACTGTGTGGATCACAACAAACTGTTAAACATTCTTAAAGAGATGGAATACCAGACCACCTTACCTGTCTTCTGAGAAACCTGTATGCAGGTCAAGAAGCAACAGTTACAACCAGTCATGGAACAACAAACTGGCTCAAAATTGGGAAAGGAATATGTTAAGGCTATACTTTGTCACCTTGCTTATTTAACTTATATGCAGAATACATCATGTGAAATGCTGGGCTGGATGAAGCTCACACTGGAATCAAGATTGCTGGGAGAAATATCAACAACTTCACATATGCCCAGATGATACCACTCTAATGGCAGAAAGCGAAGAGGAACTAAAAAGCCTCTCAATGAGGATGAAATAGCAGAGTGAAAAAGCTGGCTTAAAATTCAACATTCAGACAACTAAGATCATGGCAACTGGTTCCATCACTTCATGGCAAATAGAAGGGGAAAAAGTAGAAGCAGAGACAGATTTTTATTTCCTTGGGCTCCAAAATCATTGCAGATGGTGACTGCAGCCATGAAATTCAAAGACGCTTGCTTCTTGGAAGGAAAGCTATGACCAACCTAGACAGCATATTAAAAAGCAGAGACACCACTTTGCCTACAAAGGTCCATATACTCTAAGCTATGGTTTTTCCACTAGTCATGTATGGATGTGAGATTTGGACCATAAAGAAGGCTGAGCACCCAAGAATGGATACTTTTGAATTGTGGTGCTGGAAAAGATTCTTGAGAGTCCCTTGGACTGCAAAGAGATCAAACCAGTCAATCCTAAAGGAAATCAACCCTGAACATTCACTGGGAGGATGGATGCTGAAGCTGCAATACTTGGCCACTGATGGGAAGAGCCAACTCATTGGAAAAGACCCTGATTCTGGGAAAGACTGAGGGTAGAAGGAGAAGGGGGCAACAGAGGATGAAATCACAATGGACATGATTTTGAGCAAACTCTAAGAGATAGTCAAGGACAAGGGAAGCCTGGCGTAATGCAGTCCATGGGTTTGCAGAGAGTCAGACACAGCTTAGTGACTACACAGCCACAACAGTTTTACAAATAGGCTTCCCTGGTGGCTCAGTGGTAAAGAATTCACCTGTCAATGGAGGAGACTCGGATTCCATCCCTGGGTCAGGAAGATCCCCTGCAAAAGGAAACCCACTCCAGCATTGTTGCCTGGAAAATCCCAGATAGAGGAGCCCGACAGGCTACAGTCTATGGGGTCACTAAAGAGTTGGACATGACTTAGCAAGTAAACAACAACAACAAATCTTACAAATATCTCCTGGAATGGCTAGCCTCGGGGAGGGTATGTATTAATTTCTTCTCTCCTGTAGCCATTCACATTAGAACAAGGTCCTGAATAAGGCATTTTGGTTTAACATTCAGGCAGAGGGCAGGGTTCCCCAAGTTGACCATTTTGTGCGGACAGTATCCTTTTAGTAAACAAAAGCAATGAGGAGGAAAGGTTAAAGTTAAAAAACAGATCCAACATAGAGTCAGTTCTTCTCTGTAACCATTTCCCACTGTCAATGACCATTTCACAATCTTGTGGAGAAAGGAGCAATGACTGTTCTAATTGTTTCCTGTTGTGTCTTGTCATATGGATCTCTCTGGGCATGTCTGCCATCAGTGCCAATGTTACAAATATTGCTTCTTGGACTCCCCTGGTGGTGCAGTGGAGAGTAATCTGTCTGCCAGTACAGGGGACATGGGTTCAATCCCTGGTCTAGGAAGATTCCACATGCTGTGAAGCAAGTAAGCCTGTATGCCACAACTACTGAGCCTTTGTGCCTCAACAAGAGAAACCACCATGATGAGAAGCCCTTGCACTGCAATGAAGACCCAGTGCAGCCAAAAAAAAAAAAGCAAATGTTGTTTGTTTTATGTGTATATGGAAGTGTCTCATTTACACCTGCAGAATTAAAAAATATTTACAACTTAAGAGTTATATTTTATTTGGCAGGAATTTTGAGGACTTCAAACCTGGGAGGCAGCATATCAGTTTAAGCAATTTAGCACTTTTCTATGTAAAGGAGAGTGAAAAAGTTGGCTTAAAGCTCAACATTCAGAAAACGAAGATCATGCCATCTGGTCCCATCACTTCATGGGAAATAGATGGGGAAACAGTGGAAACAGTGTCAGACTTTATTTTTTGGGGCTCCAAAATCACTGCAAATGGTGACTGCAGCCATGAAATTAAAAGATGCTTACTCCTTGGAAGAAAAGTTATGACCAACCTAGATAGCATATTCAAAAGCAGAGACATTACTTTGCCAACAAAGGTCCATCTAGTCAAGGCTATGGTTTTTCCTGAGGTCATGTATGGATGTGAGAGTTG
>NW_011494635.1:9758526-9761088 GCF_000754665.1 Bison bison bison
CTCCAGTACTTTGGCCACCTCATGCAAAGAGTTGACTCATTGGAAAAGACTCTGATGCTGGGAGGGATTGGGGGCAGGAGGAGAAGGGGATGACAGAGGATGAGATGGCTGGATGGCATCACTGATGGACGTGAGTCTGAGTGAACTCTGGGAGTTGGTGATGGACAGGGAGGCCTGGCGTGCTGCGATTCATAGGGTCGCAAAGAGTCGGACACGACCGAGCGACTTGAGCGACTGAACTGAACTGAACTAGGGACTAAACAACAACAAACAAGATTAGATAAGAAAAGGATTAGATAAGATCAGATAGACTGATAGTACTGTACAGAGGTTACCTGGTGGCTCAGAGGTTAGAGTGTCTGCCTGGAATGTGGGAGACTGGGGTTAGATCCCTGGATCGGGAAGATCCCCTGGAGAAGGAAATGGCAACCCACTCCAGTACTCTTGCCTGGAGAATCCCATGGAGGGAGGAGCCTGGTAGGCTACAGCCCATGGCGTCGCAAAGAGTCAGACACGACTGAGTGACTTCACTTCACTGTATAGAGGTTGAATAGTGACGTTTTTCGACCCCATAGACTGTAGCCTACCACGCTCCTCCATCCATGGGCTTTTCCAGGCAAGAGTACTGGAGTGGGTTGCCATTTCCTTCTCCAAGAGGTTGAATAATTAAACATTAAACTAGAATTCAGAAAAGTGAGATGAGATAAACATCAAAAGGAGTAGAAATAAAACCTATCAGAGCAAGAAAGGGAAAAAATATATATAAAGAGAAAAGCAAGTAAAATCATGTTTGGGACTTCCTCGATGGTCCAGTGGTTAAGAATCTGGCTTGCAGTGCAGGGGCTATGGATGGGTTAGAACCCTGGTAGGGGAACTAAGATCCCACATGCTCTAAGCAACTAAGTCCTCGCCTTCTGGAGTCTGTTACAGGACACAACTGGAGTCGCTGGGTGGCAGTGAAAGATTCCACAAAACCAAAGAAGATCACACATGCCATAATTAAGACTCAACACACACACACACACACACACACACACACACACACAGATCATGTTCTCATGGCAACTACTAGAGGCAGAAGCAGTCGGACTGAACTTCATGGAGCACAGAGAAGAAAAAAATCTCCAGACAAGTAGAAAGTCTCCTAAACAAGGACAAGGCGTAAAACGTAAAGGCAATTCACCCATTGGAACGGGTAGGAGACTGAAATACTGCTCACTCCCCCTTGACAGGATTATCCAGAAAGTCTATATATGGTATTTAATTCTAATTCCATTGTTTTTTAATGATCCTTTTTACATTTCTAGTAGATACATTTTCATTTTTTCTCTCAGTATCAGCATTTCAATACCTGTGTAAGAAGCTAAAGATTTCTTTTGATAAATACTCAGATCTACAATGACGTTCAAATTCCTAGAAGTGTTAGTCGCTCAGTCGTGCCCAACTCTTTGGGACCCCGTGGACTGCAGCCCACCAGGCTCCTCTGTCCATGGGATTTTCCCAGGATACTGGAGTGGGTTGCCATTTCCTTCTCCAGGGGATCTTCCCCACCCAGGAATCGAACCTAGGTCTCCTGCACTGCAGGCAGATTCTTTACCGACTGAGCCATGAGTGAAGCCCCTAAAATTCCTAAGCCACTCTGAACTAAGTTTAAGATGAACTCCAATGTGGGTCTGTCATCACAGAGCGGAAGGGAATGGTTCAGAGGCCACAACCACCATTCAAATTCACTTTGACATAGAACTCAACAAGAAGACAGTCCCGTAACACTGCAATATTAATAAATACCAATAATATAATAATATATCAATAATCAGTATAATGTATAATTTCTATATTAACTAGTAATGCCATCTTAAAGTTGTTGAATTAAACAGGATGATGCACTCTAGCTTGGCTACAATACTTTTTTTCAGGAAACGATTGCTATTATTGACAGTTTCTAATACCCATATCTTTGGCATATGGAAAGTTCAAAAGAGGGAAAAGAACAGAGAGCTAGTATTAAATACTTTTTCCGTACTAGGTATTTCAGTAATATTTATACTTCTCATGAAGCGCCCCACTCCCAACGCCTCCTTCCAGAGCCGCGGACACCTTTGGTTTCGGGGCAGGACCGGAGACGACTTCTGCCCTATCCCGGCCACAGCTGCCGCGCCGTCGTCCGGCTTGCGCGCTCCTCCCCTCGCCTCACCACCGACCCCGAAGCCGGTGGGCGGGCAGACAGCGGCTGCACAAAACACCTCCTTTGCAGCCCGCCGGGCCTAACGGCGCGCGAGTGCAGCCGCCGCCAGGGGCGCTGGTAAGCCCAGCGGCGACGCTGTCGCAAAAGCGTCGCGAAGGCTTCCGTCCTTGGCGATCTAAGGCCACCTGTATAAGATAGCGTGTTGGGGTTTGAGAACCAGTATGGAGGCCGTCGATCTTCTCCAATATTGCGGGGAGTCGATGAGGAAGCGGTTCGCCAGTGCCCTGGATTGCTGAGCTCTCGCCGACTGCGTCCCCCTCGAGCGCCAGCAGGGTAATGCTGGCTTCGCGGATGGCGCGCGCCTCTTGGGGGGCCCT
>NW_011494635.1:9761188-9787391 GCF_000754665.1 Bison bison bison
GCCGCCCGCGCCCGGCTGCCTGGGTTTCCTGGCTGAGCGCTGGTGGCTGCGCCCGGCTGCGCTCGGCTTGCGGCTGCCTGGGGCTAGCCCGCGAGCCCACTGCTCGGGCGCGGAGAAGGCAACCCCCGGGCCCGCGACCGGAGAGGACGCTGCTGTTGAGGCCCGACGTGGCCAGTGGGGCCCGACGAGCGCCTCCAACCTGGTACGTACCAAGGAGGAGACGGAGAGGCGACGGCTCCGGCGGGTTCGGTCCCGGACACGAATAACGTGCCCTGGCTGGTCAGGTCCGATGCTTCCATTTCAGAACTTTTAAACCGTTCCCTCAAGAGAAGTTACGGGTAGGTCATTCGGTCGGGACGAATATCAGCGGTACCAGCCTGATCCTCTTTGCGTCTCGGTGGTGAAGTTAGAATCCTCTCCTCCCCCTCTATCCTCACCTGTAGCTGGACGCGCCTCTGGATGTTGCATTGGTAAAAATAGCCTTCACTTATCTTTTTAAAAGCCCGTTTTAAATTTTATGAAGCGAATCCCCTATGTTTAAGGCAAGTCTCTGAGCGTCTTCAGAAATATATACAGGCCTTTCTGTTTGCTTGTGCAGGTTTGGTTAACTACCGTTTGACCTTTGGTAACTTTAAACATTGTATAGGATGAAGGGTAACTAATTTAGATCGTAATTGAAAGATCTTTTAACCTCTAATTATAGAAAAAGATTAAGACTTTCTGAGGTAAAGGAGGAAAATATTTGTCTGCTCACCTGTTGAAATACTGACCAAAGAGAAGACATCAGAGCATGAGTGTGGGAGAGCTTTTGATGTCATGTAGCAAGACTCATGCAATTATTACATCTTCAATTGTTATGTCTTCAGTGGGCCCCTGTGCCGCTTTCATCAGTTGTACAGCATGGGTTGGGTTGGCCACATCCTGGCAGGGGTCTCAGCTCCATTAATAGCTAAAGCATGTTGGGGTTTGAATGCTGGATGCTTTGAGGTTGCCATATCCTGGCTGAAGTCCTTCCCAGAACGGCAGTAGTTGGTCGAGTATGCCACAGGTTATCTGGTTGGGTAATCTGAGATTAGCTCTCTTAATTTTAGTTTAGAAACGTTTACAAATTTAATAATTAGAAATTAATGAGGTATTTTAACTGAAATATTTTGTGTGGAGCTAAAAAGAATCCTTTTCATTGGTCCAGGACCATTCAGTCTGGTTTATTAATTCACCAAATGAAATGATGTGGTTGTTTGCCCCTGTCTTTAATTTTGTCCCATGGGCATCTCTGTTATGAATTTTGGCCATCTGTATTCTGACCTTTTGCTTTGTGTTTCCCTTTTCTCAGTCACGAACTGTACCCTCCCCTTCCCTCCTCAGTGAGTTGCGGTTATATTGGATCAGTGTTTGATTTATCTGTACTGCAGTATGGTCAACAGACTTATCTTTTTTTTCTGGACTCTGAACACTTGGACCTTTGAACTTGAATTTGGAATGTTCCAAGAATGAGTCCATTTAATTAATATTGTGGTTTACCTTCAATAAAAGGTCCTCCAATAGAGGTCTGTAGTGCTGATTGTTTCCCAGAAAATTTGAATTTTTCTGTAGCTTTAGTGACAGTATTCTGCTCCCTGACTCCCCAAACCCCATTATCCTTCCAGGCTGAGGTGAACATTTCTTGCCTGGTTCTGTTTATAAACACAAGCTTAGTATCTTTAGAGGATTGCCTTTTCTTACAGAATGGTTCAAGGTATTTTAAAAGAGGCCTTTAGAGGTGGATGCTGTTACTTTTCTAAAAGATTAAGATTCAGACAAATTGCTTACTGGTTGAGAATGAGGTTAAATATGGTTATCTTGTGAGGAGATAGTCCCATGAGATAGAACTGGCAGTCTTGACTCAGTGGCGAAACTAACCTTTGGAAAATGACATTTTCTCTGTGTTATTTCTGTACCCAGTTTTGTGCCATGTGTCTTAGTTCTTGAAAGTTGAAGGACCCTTTCGTGAAACAGATTTTGTTTTGGCAAGGAAGGAATGTTCTTCAGAGCAGCTGCCGTGGTGCCCTTTTGTTGGTGCCAACTTCAGACACCTTGCCTCCCAATGAAGTTTCAAGGAATCATAAAGCTCCCATAGGGAAGCTGTGAAAGCCCTCAGCTTCTGGTTGGGGATCTTAACATTGCTGTGGCTATTTTGAACAGATTTCCCAAGGATTTCAGACACTATTCCTTGTTCCATTTTCTTCCAGCAATTCTCCAGTTTAGTGATGACGTTATGGAGTTAGATGGTTTTAACCCTTCTTCATTCGTATCTCCAAACGCTGTGTATGGCATTTAGCATTCTTTTGATGGGTATGTATAGAAGAGTGAGGAGAGGTTATTTGCAATAAATGTTTTTTAGCCAGAATGCCCATGGTCGATAATTTGGCTTTTTTCTGACACTTTCTAGACTGTTTATCTCCTTGAAGTATAAGATTTTCCTGAAGTTTCACTTCTAAAAATTTTTTATTTTGTATAAAGGGAAAGTAATTCTTTTTAAAACAATTTTATTGAATATAGTTGATTTGCAGTGTTGAAGTTTCATTTTTAAAAGCAGTATGTTTTTAGTGTTGAATTCTAATTGTGAAGTCGTGCATTACAATCTTGACTTATATGATATTTTTATTCCTTCTCTCTAGTAAGAAAATCTATATAGTCAGTACTTCAGTCTGTGTTTGGGTACATGACATACCTATAAGTTGCTGGAGTGTATTTTCCAGTGTATATAGTTATTTAAAGTATGAATTTATAGTATTTAAATTTTGTTGTCTTTATGTTTCAGTATGAAAACCCCTGGACAATCCCAAATATGTTGTCAATGACGAGGATTGGCTTGGCCCCAGTTTTGGGCTATTTGATTATTGAAGAAGATTTTAATATTGCATTAGGAGTTTTTGCTTTAGCTGGGCTAACTGACTTGGTAAGTTGTAAAGGTACTCCTCTTGTTCTGCTCCCCTTCTAAATCCCAGTCTCCACTACACTGAAATAATGCAGCCTCAGTTTGCTTTTCCTTGGAAGAAAATCCTCAAAGATGCATTTCACCTAGTACTTTTATAAAGGCTTGTCATTAGCATCTGTGTGGGACTCTGTTATTCTCCGTATTATCTAAGGAAGGAAGTAGAGGTTGTAGGGAGGCATTGGAGAACTTCTTCAAGAAAGAAAGAAGCCTTAGAAATTCTCAAAGGGCCAACTACTTGCTTTAGGGATATAAATAAAGGAGAGAAGCTGAGACTGTTTTTTTCTGCTTATGTAGTAGAGAGAAGTATCTGATCTGCAACAACAGTTGGTTTTACTGATGGAGAGGGAAGTAGTGGGCCAGCTGTTGTGACCGGGAGCTTGTAGAGGCCAGATCTCTGCTCAGGTTTATGCTGGCAGGAGGCCATAGGCACCCCACAGGTTTGGTCCTTGATTCCTGTTCCATACCCCTCTGACTATCTTCCAGAAGACCCTGCCCTAGGTGGGCATTAGGCATCCTTCCTTCCTTCTACTCTCCCGGTAGATGGACAGAGGAGAAGAGAATACTTTGACACCACTGTGTCAGCTTAGAGGGAGGGAAAGATTAATTCAGGTTATTTCAAGTTAGAGCTTGGAAAATAATTTTAATAACAGAAAGCTGCTCTATGTGTTATATATAAGCTCTTGTGGACTGGCCAGTCATTGTCATGTATGACGTTATTTGTATTTATCAGCCACCTGTTGCATAAAAAATTGAAATAGCTTATAAAACTATGTGTTCTGCAAAAACAAAATTGAAGGAAGTGGGGAAATGGTAGAGGAAAAATTTTAAATCAGGACAAAAGCATGTAGAAACAGATGTTGTGTATATATATTATATATTCTTGTACAAGGCTGGTCTGAGATCCAAGTAAGCACCCAGACAAGCAATAGTAATTTGGTGCCTCTTTAAACTGATGTATGTTTGAAAAGTTATGCTCAGTATTTAGTGAGAATAAAGAGAAACTTATTTTCTGTTAATGCAGTTTGTATAACATCTTCCTTTGTAACATCAGCTATTCCCTTTGAGATTCATAGAAACAAAATTCCACCTGTTGAGCAGTATGGAATTAGCTGAAGGTTTTGCAGGATAAACAAAGGAGGGTGTTTGCATTGTTATATGACATTTCCAAATGTGCATCAAATACAGTCTCTCAAAATGGCTACCTCCTCTTTTTCCAGAATTTAGCTCCTGTTTGTCACAATTTCTCCCCATTCACACAAACTCTTGGTTTGTCCCTATTTTTATCTCTGAAATGTGAAGGCCTCTACTTATTAAAATGGTCTCCAGGTCTGTCAAAGACCATTATACTGACAATGGATTTTTTTTTTTTTTTTTTTTTTGTAATAGACAAGATCTTTTCCGGTTCCTGAATTTGCTTTTTTTTTTTTTTTTTTGGTTTGTATGTTTTCTTTAGTTGCCACATGAGATTGAAATGTTCATTAAGTGGAAGAGGCCTCATTTACATTTTTCTAAATATAGAAGATAATGTGTGTAGAAATCTTAAGTTAACTGGCATGGTTTTACACTTATACTCCATGGAGGTTTTGATGCCTCTAGAATGGCCACTGGGCAGATGGTTAGACTCATGGAGGGTTTAAGCAGGGGAATGACAAAGCCTGATTTCTGTTATGTATGGGAAGGGAATTATAGGAATGCAAGAGTAGAAACAGAGAAGCTGGTTAGAGGGCATACAATAATCTAGGGTAGTGGGTTGAGAGTATGGTTTGAAGATAGAATTGATAGGTTAATGGATTGGATATGTGGGATGAAAGAAAGGAATTAAATATGAGTGCTAGGCAGTTACTTTTTTCTTTTCAACAAGTAGATGCATGGAGGTTTACATTTTCTATGATGGTTAACATTCAGAGTAGGACAGAGTTTGTGGGAAAAGAGTTGTTATGCCTGTTCAGGTGGAGGTAACAATTGGGTATTTGAATACAGTAGTTTGAAGTTGGAGGAAGTCATGGTTAGAGACAGATTTAAGAGTTATTATGTAGATGGTCAAGCCTGGATAAAATCATCTAAGCTGTGGTAAAAGAAGAGAATGGGTCAGAGAGAAGAGCAGTAAGTAGAGAAATGGAGAAGGAGCTGGTAAAGGACACTGAAAAGGAAAAACTAGTTAGAAAGGAAGCAAATCGAGCAGTAAGTTGTCCTGGATATTAAGAACGTGCTTCAGTTGTGTTGAGGATAGGTTTGTGACCTTTATGAGTACCATCTCTAGAGGATGGGGCAGTCAGAGTGAGTTGGTGAGCATATGTGAGGTAGTGATGGCAATAGATGTCACTTTGAGGAAGTTTTACTTCACAGGGGAATAAAGTCAAGGAAGGGTAGTTTATAAAGAAATATATATTGGGGAAATTTTTGTTGTTAATTAACTAATTAATTAAATGACTGAGTAGGAAGAGAGAGATTGATGCTTGGGAGGTGGGGGAAACTCACAGAAGGTATAGAGGACCTGGGGTCAGGGATCAGGATAATAGAGATAAATGTGCCTAGATAGTGGTGGGTGGTGGGATTCAGAGGTGGGAATATGAGGGAGTGCTGGCAATCTGCTTTTACTTTTCGAGGAAATACGGACATGATCATGAGCTAGAGAGAGGCTTTGGGAGGGACAGAATCAGTTTGTGGTAAGAGCAGGCTGAAAAGAGAAGGTAAACATAGTAAGGAGGTGTAGGTTTACCAGGCTGTATCGAGTGCCCACAGGAGATTTGTAGTCATGTAAAAGTGAGACTCATCAGCTCATTTAGGTGTTTTTCAGTGTTCAGCTGTTTGGGTGTCGGCTTAGAGTACATGATAGATGTATTTAAGTAGTATTGAGAGAGAGTGGAATAGGGAGTTATAGAGATTTACAAAGAAAAAGTGGTGTTGATGACCTTGGAATCCAGTGTGGGTAGAGGAGCAATGAGAGTGAGAAGATTACAGTGAAAAAATGGGAGATTGAGAACAGAAACTGAACTGGCACCTGAATCTGCCGAGGCCCTAACCCCCAGGTCTAGGCACTTTCTGTTAGTGTTACCTCTAGTATACTTAAGAAAATAGATTTTTTTCAGTTGAGGTAGTAATAGCTGATAACTGATGTTTTTGAGGATTTACTGAGTGCTGAGTGCTACACAGATTTTAATCATGTTATGTACTGAAACAACCTATCCTTTGAAGTGGGTAGCATTATCTCTCTCTTACAGGAAGTAAGGAAAGGAAAGGAAAGGCCTAAGCCTCAGTTTTGGCTTAGGCCAAATGTTGTGCCCAGAGTTACATAGTTAAGTGAGCAGGAGAGCGAGTGCTTGAACCACCACTTACATTCTGCTGTGAAGACTAAGTTCTTAACCATTATCCTGTATGACAGCTGTCTCTAAGTTATTGGAATACTTGAGATATGGAGGACTTATCCTTTAAAATGTACCATGTTAAATTGTGTCTAAAGTAATTTGATCTTTTTCCTTGGAAATAGGACTAGAAAATTCAAACATTTGTTGAAGCTTGAAGTTAAATAAAATGAATAAAAGCCAGGTAGGGACTTGGAAAATCAGAAAATATCTACGTTGTTTAATGAAAATAGGCAGTACTTGATTTCAGTCAATTTTCTTCCCATTCCTCAAGTGAGCTTGGAGATGTGGATTTTTTGAGGTAAGACTTTGAATATTTAAATATTGGCAAGTAATTTATACTTTGAAAACCTCTGGGCAGTTCAAACAAAACCAGCCTGCAGGCCTCTTGGCTCCCAGGAAACCAAGTATGACCTCTGCTGTAAAATATAATTTGTTTCCAAGAGTAGTGAAAATCAAATTTTAAGTAGGCCAAATGCAAAGGATTGAATATTTTATTCAGGTACAAGTCATGCAAATCTAGTCAGCCATGGAATTAACAGCGGCACTAGACAAACAATATTGATGATAACAGTTAAAATAAAAATAATAACAGCTAAAACTTAGAGAATTGGATACTGTTATAGAAAGGTAGGTAGGAATGGAAGTTAGGAAATCTGGCCGTTAAAGAGGAGCCCTTGCAAGTAAAAGCAGCTATTTGGGGGTAGTGAAATAGCCGAGGATTTGAGAATAGGGGGTACCGAGTCTGTGCTCTGTCCGTCATGCTTTCTTTGAGTTTTATTTGGGTTCTTTACATCTTTAAATTTGTGTCTGGGTTCATCCCTCAGAGGGGCATTGTGGAAACATTGAGAAATAGCTGAAGGCCTTGAAAAAGAAAAGTACTGTAGGAAAGTAAAATTATTTTCTGACCAATTGGTAATTTAAAAGTTAAATGTATACCAGTAAAACAGGAGGTTTGGGAGTATGAAACAGAAGAGGTTTTATCTACATTTTATGAAAGTATAGTTATTCTGGTACCTTTTTAATCTTCAAGATATCTACTCTGTACCCATTATGACATTTATTAAAAAAAACTTCTATTTTCAGTTGGATGGATTTATTGCTCGAAACTGGGCCAGTCAAAAATCAGCTTTGGGAAGTGCTCTTGATCCACTTGCTGATAAAATACTTATCAGTATCTTATATATTAGCTTGACCTATGCAGATCTTATTCCAGGTAAGAGCGCCGTTGTGTGTGCTTTTAAATAGTACAGGGAAGGGTGACATTAGTCAGCTTAGGATTTCTCTTGATTGAGAGACAAATAATTTTTGTTCCAAAAATATGTTTTTCAACTTTAAAGTGTTTCCCTAATTTTATTTTATTTTTTTGTTTCCCTAATTTTAAACTATTGAACGGTTTTTCTTGCCAAGCTGTTTGTTTTACTTTCAAATTTATAACTTTGTATACACTAGTAGAATCTGTTTTCTTAGTAAAATTGTTTAAAATTAAAATTGAACACATATTTCACAGTGCTAATTTACATTATCCTGGAATCTTTTGAAACTATTATATTTTCTTAGTGCGTAGCTTTTTAAAAGCAATTTAAAGTTTTCCTAAGTCGTCTTATTTACTAAGTACAGTTTAATAAATGAGAGCTCTGAAGGCCTAGAGATGTCTATAAAATTTCACTTTGTTATTATTATTACTTAGACACTATTATGCAATTTCAATTATCGTGTAGTTTGTATACTGTCTGAATACTGTTTGTAACAAAAGTTTATGATCTCTTGTATTTTGTACTGTTTTTTGGGTTGTCCATTTTCTACTTCAGCTGTGTTTCTCAGTTTTTATCCTTTGGTGCAGATTAAACTGTTTATTTCTGAGTTAGAAATAGGATTGAAAACAAAGAAACTGCCACTTGCTCCTTCAGTACCATGCTGTTACTGACATTTGATAGGAAGAAGTGTAGTGGTGTTTCAGTCTAGGGCATTCTTCTCAATCTAGAGATTCTTTTTCTCCTCTATCTTTAGGCTTTTAAATCCGCATAACCAAATTTAAAAATGAATTAAACTACTGTTTTTGTGCTTCTCTGAAAGTCATGATTATGGTGTGTATATGGTTGGGGGTATTGAACGGGCAGGAGTATGCTGTACATAATATAGATAATTTGTCGGGAAAAAGATCCTAAGGACCATTCTGTTAACATTCATAATTAAGATTATTGTGTGGTGTGTGTATTTTCATGCTTCCCCTAAAGCTTTTTCAGAGTTACTTTGTATTTTGTTGTATTGTTTTACACAGAGGTTAGCCAGGTATTTTCCTGTTGAACATAGAGATTGTTTCTAGGTTTTAGCATTATGGATAATGTTGATATAATTGGTGTAGGTTGCTTTTCAAGCCTTCATTATCACTCATTATCATTCTGGGCACTTGCATTTTCTGTCTTCTGTGTTGGGTCTGTTTTTCCCATGGCTTCCATGTGGAGTGTAATCTCCAGTTGTTTCCTGTGCTCGGATGCAGCATGGCAGCAAGGTTTTAGAGGTGTACTGTGTCTTTATTCTACAGTTGTCTAAAATGTCTTCATTCTACCCTCCATACTTGATTGAGATTCAAAAGGGGCATAATTTTCAGTTGCAGATTGTTTTCACTCAGAATTTTGAAGACCTTGTTCTATAGGTTTCCACATTCCATCTTGCTGTTGAGAAGTCTCATGCCATTCTGATGCCTTTTCCTTTATATGTGATTATGTTTTGTATTAGAAAGCTTTTAAGATTTTTTTAAAAAACATTATTCTTAGTTGATGGTTTTAAAAAATTCTCTGTCTTAGAGATTAATTTTCTAACTGCTTCTTTGGACACTCAATTATCCATCCCAGCACTTTTATTAAAAAACCATGTGTATATATACATGAGTCCATTTCTGGGTTGTCTAGTTTATTCCCCATTGATTTGTCTATCTTTGTATCGGGACTGTCCCTAATAACTACTACTTTGCTAAAAGCCTTGATATACGATAGAACAAGTTCTTCTATCTTGTTATTCTTACCTCTTGGCATTTGTATGTGGATTTAGAATCAACTTTCAGGTTTCCCAGAAAAACTTGTTGGGATTTTATTGGGATACATTGATTTTACAGATTTATTTGGGAGAATTGACATTTTTATAATATCGTCTTCCAGTCCACAAACCTGTTGTATATACTCTATTTAGATTTGTTAAAATGTCAAAATGTTAGTTATTTCTAGAGAAGTAATAAATAATTATTAGATTTATTCCTAGGTAACTGATAATTCTTGATTCTTTTGTAAATGTAGCTCTGTTAATATTTCATTTTGTCATAGCTGCTTATTGTTTATAAGATCCATTTCTAATATTGATTTTTGTGTCTAGCAAAACTTGCTGAACTCTTATTCTAATAATATAAATGTATATTCTCTTGGAGTTTCTGCATCCTCAATTATGTATTGTCTGTAATTGATGACAGTGTGTTTCTTCATCAGTACTTTTACCTTTTTAAAATTTTGCCTCACTATAGTACACAGTGCAGTGTTGACTAAGAGTGGTGTCTGTGTCTTATTTTCCATGTCAGAAGGAAAGATTTCAATATTTCAGTATTAAATATGACATTTCCTGTCGAGTTTTGTAGAACCCCTTTGTAAGGATAAAGTTCACTTCTACAGGGAGTTTGTTCAGAAGTTTTTTTATGTTGGATATTTAATTTTATGAAATTTCTTTTTCTTCATGTATTATGGTAGTTATATTTTTTCCCTTTAAGCTTAATGTATGGTGAATTACATTATTGATTTTCTAAATTAAACCTGATGACATTCCTGTTATAAATCCAACTTGATCATGATATATTTTGAAGATATTGCTGTATTTGGTTTACTACTAATATTTTGTCAGTTCACATCTAGATTCACAAAATTGGCTTAAAATTCTTTTCTAAAAATGCCCTTGTTAGGTTTTAATATCAAGTTTTATACTAATCTCATAAAATGAATTTTAGGGAGTGTACTTCCTCCCCAACCCCCCATTCTTTGGACATGTTTTGTGTGAGATTTCAATTATTCCTTTGAATGTTGGTAGAACTTGTTGAAGCCATTGATTCCTGGAGTTTTCTTTGGGAAAACGTTTTAAAATAATTCACTTTAAAAAATATATATATGTTCAGTTTTTGCTGGTTCATCTTTTGTCTGTTTTGTGAGTTACGATGTTTTTCTAGGAACTTGATTCATTTCGGCCACATTAAAAAAAATTACCATAAGCTATTTGTAAGTTAAAGTTACCCGCATTAACTTTTTGATGTCTGTAGGGTCTGTAGTGTCCCCCCTTTCATCTTAATTATTAGTTATTTGTCCTTTTTTTCTTTGACTTGTCTTGCCAGAGGTTTGTCAGTTTTGTGACTCTTTACAAAGAACCAACTTTGAGCTTTGTCAAACTTCTCTGATATGTTTACTATTTCATTAAATCTTGTTCTTTTATTTCTGTGTCATCCTTTGGCTTTTCTCCGATGTTCTTTTCTAAATCCTTTAGATCAGTCCTGTCTTGTAGAGATGTAATGGGAACCATAGATTTAATTTAAATTTTTTTAGTAGTTCTATTCATAGTGAAGGGAAACAGGTGAAATGTGTGTGTGTGAGATTGTTCTCCTGCTGCAGTGGAGACAGCATGTTCTGAGCATGCATTGCTGCCTGTGCTACCTCCCTTAATAACATTTTATTCAATCCACTAGATCAAAAATAGTCATTTCTTTGTATAATCAATAAAAATCATTAATGAGATTTTTGTTTATTTTGATACTCTGTCTTCAAAAGCCATCTTCAAAAGCCAGTGTGCAGTTTGCACTTACAGCATCTCAGTTCAGACTAGCCATATTTCAAGTGGTTTATATATGTAGCTGGTAGCTATTGTATTGAACAGTACAGCTGTAGATGAATGTTTAACTCATTCCTTTTTTTGTGGCTGGTGGGATCTTTGTTCTCTGATTAGGGATCGAACCTGTGCCCCCTAAGTGGAAGCATGGAATGCTAACCACTGGACTACCAGGGAATTCTCTCAGCTTTACTTTTTTAATGTTTGCCTTTAAGGCATTTTGCATTTTCCTTTTCAGTATTTCTCATATGTTGGTATTTGTGTTCTTATCATTATCTGAATTCAGAGTAATCTATTTCTATTATGATTTTTCTTTGGCCTGTGGAGTTAATAAAAATTTATTTCTCAATTTGTGGGATTTTCTAACAGTTTTTTTTTGTTACTAATTTTGGGCATAATTACCTGTATTCAGAGAACGTGCTCTGTGATTTTTCAGCCGTTCAGTCCAGTATACAGTCAAATTTTATAAACAAAATTTTTAGGCATTTTTCAAGTGAATTTGTATTCTGTGATCATTGGGTGTGATGGTCTATGTGTGTCCATTTCGTCAAATTTTTAGTCCTAATAAATTACTTTTATTTCTTTTTTTTTTAAACTTTTATTTCTTTACTGATTTATTTTTTACATTTAGTCTGCTTTTCTGTCAACTACTGAGAGAGTGAAGTTTCCTGCTGTGTCTAGTTTTCCATTACTTTTTAGCTCCGATTTTTGCTTTGTGTCTCTTGAAGTTATGCTGTTAAGTACATATAAAGTAAAATTGTTGTCTTCTTGGTGAATTGAACATTTTATTTTGAAGTGACCTTCTGTATCTTTAGAAATGATTCTTGCTTTTGTCTGTTTTTTTTTGAATATTACTTTAGCTACACTAGCTTCTCTCTGGCCAGTGTTTGCATGATAAATAAATCTTTCACTTTCAACTTGTCTACATCTATTTTAGGTATTGCTTATAAATAACATATAATAGGTTTTTAATATAGCCAGTCTAAAAATATTTTCTCTCTCAACTGGAACATTTAATCCATTTACTATGATTACTGCTATTTGTGTAGCAGTCTTCCATTTTACTTTGTGTTTTATTTGAGCCGCATGTTCTGTTCTACTTTTGTCTATGTAAAGTTTGAATATTTATTTATTTGGCTGTGTCATGTTAGTTGCGTCATGCAGGGTCTTATGTTGCAGCACATGGACTCTAGTTCTGGCGTATGGGCTCAGTAGTTGTGGCATGTGGGCTTAGCTGCTCCATGGCATGTGGGATCTTACTTTCCCCACAAGAATACCATGCAATTGTCTACTCATTTCTATTATTGGTAATAAGAAATCAACTGTTAACTCATTTCATTTTCCAAGGTATTTTTTTACTCTGGCTGTTTTTAAGATTTCTTCTTTCTCTTTGGTTTTTCATAGTATTTGGTGTGATTTTTCTTTTTTATTTATCCTGCTTGTGATTTGTTGGGCTTTTTAATATATAGATTGATATCTTTAATCAGTTATAAAAAATTCTGAGCCACAATCTTCAGGTATTGCCTGTTTTTCTCCTTTTGGGACTGCAGTATATCTGTGTTAGATCTCACTGTATCCTTTGTGTCTTAGCCTCTTTTCTGCATGTTACCTGCTCATTTTATCTTTCTGAACTCCATTCTAGGTGATTACTAATGAAGCTGAAGCACACTCTCTCATTTCACTGCTTCTCTCGTCAGCTGAGCCAAATTCATTTAAATCTTCTATTGTATTTTTTTGTTATAGAATTTCTATTTTATTCTTCTTCAAACTTAGCAAATCATCTTTTATAGTTTTCAGTTTCCTGCTGAAATTTTCATGTATATTCCTTTAATTTTTATATATAGCCCTCTGAACATAGTAAGCTTTAGTTTTATAATATCTTTTGAGGGTCTCTTTCATGTGTCTGTTTCTATTGATTTTTACTCATGGTATCTATGTCTTTGGTATTTTTAAACTGTTAAACACTGTATTAATATTTTATAAGAATTTGGAGAAATATTTTGATGTATAGGATGATGGCATCACTCTTTGGAAGAGATTTTGCGTTCAGTTCTGCCAGGTGCCTAGGAATGCTGATAGTCTGGGACTACCTGCTGCTGCTGCTAAGTCGCTTCAGTCGTGTCCGACTCTGTGCGACGCCATAGACGGAGGCCCACCAGGCTTCCCTGTCCTTGGGATTCTCCAGGCAAGAACACTGGAGTGGGTTGCCATTTCCTTCTCCAATGCATGAAAGGGAAAAGTGAAAGTGAAGTTGCTCAGTCGTGTCCGACTCTAGCAACCCCATGGACTGCAGCCCACCAGGCTCCTCCGTCCATGGGATTTTCCAGGCAAAAGTACTGGAGTAGGGTGCCATTGCCTTCTCTGGGGACTACCTAGATGGCCAGATAAAACATTCTTTTAAGGTTTAGTTTACTTAGGGCCAGCTCTTCTCTCAACCCTGTGGGAATATTTGTTCAGATCCTAGCTTAAAGCTAGGAAGTGGTTTGTCACTGCCCAACCTGAGGACTCTGGGCTTTGACTACGGTTCCGCCGTCACATAAGGCTGCCAAAACCCCTTTGTTTTATTCGGCTTTGTTGCTTACTTCTCTAGGGTCATGGACAGTGGCTCTGAGTGCCTAGGCTTATTTTCCCAAGTTCTCATTGTGATACTTTCTTAGCATCTTATAAGCTTTTCACTTTCAAGTTTTTTAAAAAATGGTCTTTAATTGTGTTAGCAGGAGAATTATTACCTACTCAGGTATTAACGGAGGCTGAACCTGAGAATCTTTTTTTAACCTTGTTGGCCTGAGAGTTTACAATAGTTTATGTTCTAGAGTTTGTCTTCCATTGTGCTGGGTAATGAGAAGGCCTCTTCAGTCTGAAAGCTTATCCTTAAGTTCTACACATTTCTCTCCAGATTCTCTTCTTATTGGAAACTCTCTTTTATTCTCTTACTGGGAGATTTCCTCAACTTTGTAATTTATCCCTTTATTGACATTTTTAAAGTCTTTTTCTTATATCATAGGTGCATATCATCATTTCAGGATATCTTCTGTTTATGTGTGTGTGTGTATGTGTGTACACTCTTTCTTTTTTCCTGTTTGTTTTGGTCTCTCTCTTGTAACGGAGACTGTTAAAATGCCTAGTGATCCTTGGCTCCTCACTCTGTAAAATGTTAACTGGGTGCTCTCTGAGCGTTGGTGGAATTCATGGAGTGGTATCGTTCCCTCTGGGGTGAACAGACAGGGAGGGACCAGACATGGCCCTGCATTTTCAGTACTTGTAAGTCTGTTCTGTAGATAGGAGCTCTCTGTCTGCTCCTTAGAGGTTGTGGAGGTCCTGATTTAGAGGTTAGCATGTAGAACAAATGTTGGCAGACTTTTTCAGTCAAGGCCAGATAGTAAATAAATACTTCCAGTTTTGTGGGTCATCTGGTCTTTGTTGCAGCTACTCAAGTCTGCTATTGTAGTGTGAGAACAGCCATAGAAAATACATAAACAAATGAGTGTGACTGTGTGTTAAATTTTCAGTGCAACAGTGTATGCTAGTGATAGTGATCACTTTATGTGTAAAAGTGACTTGATTTTATTTCCCCTTTAACACTAATAAAATTTGCCCATGATGTCCTTCCTTGTTGCGGAAACTGTATTTCAGAGAGAATTAGCAAATAGAGAAGAAAACCTTGGAGCATTCCCTAACACGTTTTACACCTCCACCAGCACACTGTCGTACTCTAATAGGCAAAGGGAAGCTGCTTTAGCCCCAGAAGAAAAGGCAAGGGAAGGCTGAGAGAGAAGGCAGGAGCAGTTAGGAGATTCAAAAACCAGGGAACTGGGCAAAAACTGCCCCTCGAATGCAAGTTAAGAGCCTGTATGTACAGTATACAGGCTGTCAGTTGGCAGAGGCCTTGCAGCCCGGGTCCTAGTCTGGCTGCACTGTGAACCCCCAGGGAGCTTTCATCTATGCTTTTACAAAACTTTTATGAGGTGATTCTGTGATGAATAGTTAGTTTGGGGAACACTTGATTTTTTAAACAGTCCTTTCCTCTATCAGACAGATTGACAGATGGTGAACTGAGTCCAGAGATGCATTTTGCAGTACCACTGACTAACTGGTGACCTTGGCCAGGATATATAATCTGCCTGAGGCTTGTTTTCCTATTGGTAAAATGGGGATAATGATGGTTCACATTTCATGGAGATGATATGTAAATTAAATGACATAATATGTATATAATGCTTAGATTGTGCCAGATGCTCAATAAATGGTAATTTTGGTAGTTAAGAGAACTAGAACCCACTGCTTTGCAGTATATTGAATCACCTCATCTGTTCTTCTGTAGAAACCTCTTATTTATATTCTTTTCCACCTGTGGTGATGAACTGCAATAACAGATGTTTATTTTCCTCTAATGTTGTATTTACTATATATAATTTGCATGAGTTTGCTGCATTTTAAACTCTGATTGTTATTTGATTTTGCAGCTGATTATTGCTATATAGAAAAGTTGGGTTTATAGGCACAGAAATCCTGCTAAAAATCATGACTGGATTGTTTTGTTATTTGGCTCATACAGTGGAGTCTTTTTTATGCTCTAAATGCCGTGATTTGAGTGGATAAGCATTTCCCTTTGGAATCATCTTGTCATGAAGTACTACACCGTAGATCAACACTTATATGTATATAACAGCCACAACCAGCAGAGATTTAAGTTTTAAATCTGTAATTAATTAGTGAAATTGTTCTTAAGTTGCTGAACCAATAGAATGTCAAAATTGGAGCAGACCATAAGGATAGCCTTAAAAGTAATTCAAGAAAAGCTGTTTGAAGGTATTATGGAAGGGCTATGCATGATCCTTTTATTTTAGTAACTGAAACAATTTGAACTGAGTGTTAGCCTCAAGATTTTTTCCTTTAAAAAATATTTCTAATAAAATGTGATTTATAGTCATGGTTAAAACTTCCTTCGATGTGGGAGGATGTTCAGTGAAACAAGACCTCTGCCCTCCCATTCTCACTGAACAAGGGAGCAGGAGTTCCTTGGGTGTCCACTTAAAATGTCCTTCTGGCTCTGGGGCCATCCTGTAGGATCTTAGGAATAGTGAGAAAACTATCAACAAATTGAGTTCATGTTTAGTTAGAATTCATTGACTGAATAAGCAGAAAGAAAAATGGAAATTGCTTGGCTAGGAACTGGCCAGGCAAAATTGAAGATATTGTTTCTCCACAAGTGGTACATGTAGCAAAATTTGCTATTCATAAAATAATCTAGACTACAGAAGCAAGCAGTCAGTTCTTGAAAGTCAGAATGGCTTGAGTCCTGACATCTTTTCCAACCTCTTTACAATCTCATTCCATGTAATTATAGTGAGGTTATCTTTTCCCCAAACTTATAAAGCAGAGAAGTAAAGAGGAAATAGTGGTGCCTGAGTAGAGCTGACACTGATAACTACAACTGAAAAACATAGTCTGTCTGTCGCCTTGTTTTGAAGGCAGGTAAAAGAAGAATATAAAAATTACTGGTTCATGGTAAGGACCCTAGACAGGCATCAATAAATGTTTATTATAAAATTTTTACTTAGGTGACACCAATTTATGGTAAGGCTTTATGTTACGTGTAATGTCTAAATAATTTTCAGAATTCCAATCAAAATTATCTTATATTTGATTTTCAGTTCCACTTACTTATATGATAATTTCAAGAGATGTAATGTTGATTGCTGCTGTTTTTTATGTCAGATATCGAACTCTTCCAACACCGGTGAGTTTGTTTCAAAAAAATGTTTTTTAGTAGTGTTTGTAACTTAAGGCAAAAGGAAAAAAACACTATTGTGTACTGATTTTCATGGGAGTTTTATGGGATTTTATGGGAATAATTTATGACAATTATGTGTTTAATCCATTTACTAGGAATTTAAAGAAAACAGACTGCCATGTTGCTTTTGAATCACCATTATAGTAACTGTTCAGTGAACATGTGAATAATCCATTTTTTAAAAGCATGTTTTTATTTTAAGTTAAAATTGTTTTGATAGCCCATAAAGCTCAGGCCAACTAGCCCTGTCCCTAGAAGGGCTAGTTGCAGAAGACTCTGTTAGGAAGGTTTTTTGTTTTTTAATATTTATTTGGTTGTGCTGCCTCTTAGTGTGGTATGCAGGATCTTCAATCTTCATTGCAGCTTGTGGGCTCTGTTAGTTGTGGCATGTGGGATCTAGTTCCCTGACCAGGGGTTGAACCCCAGCCCCTTGCATTGGGAACTCAGAGTCTCAGCCACTGGACCACCAGGGAAGTCCCTTCTTAAGAGTGTTTTGTATGACTAAGCACCCTTTCCTATGTAACTTAGCTTCTACTACGGATTCTCTAGAACTGGTTTTTAAAAATTATAGTTTTATGAGCATAGGATAATTTGTTTGCACTTTTGTTCATTGGTTCTACAAATATTTGAGCAGATAAGTATAACTTAGCTAATAATCACTACATGAGCGTAACAGTCTCATCTTTTGATTCCCAGTCCAGTGAAAATGTCAACATTTTATTCATTTTGATTTTTAGCCTATAAAGGAAAAATAATGATGAGGGAAATTTGTTTAGTAAAAAGATGTCATCAGCCTGACTTTATGATAGATCTAGCATATAGCCAGGCATGTGGTATACACTCAGTAACTGTTACACATATTAATAATAGCAAAATATTTATTTTAAACTTAATAAATTGAATAAAGTTTATCCTTTTTTTTTTTGTCCTCTGCCAGCGAACACTTTCTAAGTATTTCAATCCTTGTTATGCCACTGCTAGGTTAAAACCAACCTTCATCAGTAAGGTAAGAGACACACAACATCCTTTTAAGTTATTATTCCCTTGTGGATTATTATAATGACTATAAACCTCAGTCTGGAGCGGCTGAAAATAAGATAGATTTTAATGCATTGACCATAGTGGATAGAGTGGAGTCACCAACCCTGTTCTTTTGTCCTCCAGGCTCTCTGGAGCTCTAGTATACATGTGTGTTTTGTGTTAGTGGTCTGGTGGTCTAAGAATTTAAGTCTCTGAATGAAGTATTAGGGCCATCACTTAGGGGAGGTGGAGAAAGTAGAAGCATAATTGCATATTGATTGAGACACAAAGAGAGTATGAAGATTTCTTTCTGCTTTCATTACCCACCCCTCCCTGTAGTGGAAACATCATATAATAAGGTCTCTTTCAGGTGCAATATCCATGCAGTTACATGGAAAAAGATAGGAGAAAGTTTTATTCACTAATAAACAACTCCTGCTCTTAGTTATCCATCTGTTGTCCTGAGCCCTTTTCAGGACAATAATTGCATGCTAGTCTTTGCACACAGAGAGGAAACTGTTAATGCCTATTGAGGCACATAAGTTTGCTCTAATTATTTTGCTCCATCCCTTGTGACAGAGGTTTAACAGGTTAATAATGCCAATCATCTTTGGGACAAAAGGATGATTACTCTTAAACCAGAGACTCCCTGGGGTTAATTTTTACCTACAAGTATGGATTGGTTGGTTGGTTATTTGTTTATTTACCTATTTATTTATTTCTGTGACTTATATATGTATCAAGTACAGTAATTGGAGTATAGCACCATATGGAAAGTGGCTTAAAGAGGTGCTAGGAACAAATGCCTCAACTCCTTGGTCTTGCAAGAAGTTCTTCAGACAATTTTTATTACTTCTTTTTAAAAACGGAGTGGAATCCTTATAATCTAGCTGCAGAATGGATAAGAGAACATTGGTGCTTCCTTCAACATATCACCTACTTTCCCAGAATGCTCATCTAGATGAGTAGAGAAAATCTCCAGTGGTTTTGTCGTCTTCCTTTTCTCCACCATACTGTCTTTTAGGGTAGGGAAACCTACTCATTTCCTCCTGAGAGCCTCTCATGGAGATGAATGCATTTCAACTTTCTAACTTGCATATCTAACCTAATGTTAGTGAGAGGAGCATTAAATGAAGTGCCGGGAAATCTGGGTTCTCAGTTTTGATCTGTAACCTGCTAGACTGTAGGCAAGTCACTTAACTCTTTACCTTTTCACCTGTGAAGAATAGCCTCACTATTTCCATATTCTCAGGTCTGTTTTAATGGGTAACTAAGAAAAAGGCAAAGAACTTTACAGTATTACTGAATTGCTATGAAAATTCAAGATAATGGTGTTTTCTGATAGTTGCCCTTCCCCACCTTTTGCAAAGGGTAGCTATGCAGACAGATGAGCCAGTTAGTGAAGTTCAGCCATTTGTGTGAATGCCAGCTTTTTTGGCAGAGATGTTACAATATCAGGCATGCTGAGAGTCTGTTGTGTTATACTGTGATGGGTTATGCCTTTCTCTTGTAAGCTTGAAACACGACTGGGTTGGCACTGTTTTTTGTGACTTCTTTTTTTAAAGGTGAACACAGCAGTCCAGTTAATCTTGGTGGCAGCTTCTTTGGCAGCTCCAGTTTTCAATTATGCTGACAGCATTTACCTTCAGATCCTATGGTAAGCTTAACTTAGAAGTACTTTCTGAGGACGTCAACTAAATGGCTTATTGTGACAATCCTAGAATTACTTTGTCCTTAATCATGTTTATTAAACACTGGGAAAAGCTATAGGGGCTATATTTTTTGATTGATACCATGTTTAAGAAGCTTACTATCAATTATAGGATGTAGAAGTTATAGGGGCTTTCATGCAAGTTATAAGGGATGAGAGATACTATGTTGGGGTTTTTGAGGAGAAAAATACATTCCAAGTAGGAAGAAGAGGAAAAACTTCAGGGAGGAGTGGCATTTGAGCCATGAAGTCTAGATGAAAAGAGACTGATGGGAAACCTTTCTGGTGAAGGACAGACCCTGAGCAAACTCAGATGTATAGGAGAGTGGGTAAAAGGAAGTGCACCCAGCCTAATGAATGGGGCAGAGTGGGGAAGAAACTTGGAGAAAGGAGTTTGAATTTTATTTTGTTAAGATTATGTGTAGCCTTGAAAATGTGTCAGATTCATACTTTGAGTCCACGTACATCACACCAATACTAAAGTTTAATTAAAGCATTGCTTGATGCAGTCTGAGCCAGAAAATGGTTAACTAAAGTCAGCTAAGCTAAGAAGCTTTAAAAATGATACACATGCTGGACATTTTATTTGCTAAAATATAAATTGTACACTCATTCATCCTATATCTTCTGGTATAAGCCCAACTCATTTTCTTTGATTATAGGCTTATCAGTAGGATATTTTTTCTTTCTTGCAAAAAACTGCATCCATAATATAAACTCTGATTTTCATTTTCTTTTCTTTTAAAATGATATAAGAATGTAAGACATTTATGAAGCAGAGTATAGAAACTTTGTAGATTTTTATTATTTTCTCCAGTATTTTAGCAATTATATTGTCTACTTGTTGTTCAGTTACTAAGCTGCATTGAACTCCTTTGCCACCCCGTGGACTGTAGTAGTCTGCTAGGGTCCTTCTGTCCATGGGATTTCCCAGGCAAGAGTACTAGAGTGGGTTGCCATTTCCTTTGCAGGGGATCTTCCTGACCCAGGGATCAAACCTGTGTCTCCTGCATTGGTAGGCAGATTCTTTACACTGAGCCACCAAGGAAGCCCATATTGTCTACTTACTTCAGCAGTAGTGTTTAGCAGATTGCCTTGCCTTTCCAAGGCTTCTAGCTTAATTCCCAGAAATAGCAACTCGTCCTACATGTATATTTCATTAAATTTATGTGTGAATTTAGGATATTAAACTGGCATAAACAGGTTTGGGGTCAAACAAAAATGGTCTTGATGAGCCTGCACCTCACCTGGCAGAAGCAGAAGCTCATGTGTGCAGAAAGCTGCATACAGTCAGCGAGCCATGAGCATCATACGTGTCATTTCAAAGAGAATCTGATTAATTTCTATTAATTTTAAGTAAAGAAAGCTGAATTGTATTTAAAATGACTCAGATTATTAGAATTCCCCAAATCTGCAAGAAATAGCTTCTAATACTAATACTCTAAGCAGCATGGAACAGTGGGAGGAGCACGAGGGCTCTAGAGTTGGAACCAGGCCAGACTCATAGTTCTGTGGCCCTGAGCAAGCTCTCTGGGGCAGTGTTTCCTCTGTAAGGTAAGGCTGTGAAAATAAAACTACCTATCATACAAAAATGTCTGGGTAAAAATGACAATTGCTATTATTATTTTTTTCAGATTCATTAACTAGATTAATTGTTTGACATTATTGATTCAAATGAAGTCTTAAGGAAAAGCGATATATTTAGATTCTTGTTAAAAAAAATTATACTAACAGCCTTTTTTACTTTTAAACAACTCTTTTAAATGTATTCTTTAGTATATATTATGTATATTCTTTATGTATATTTATAGTTACCATTTAAACTAAATTTTCTTTTCTTCCATAAAAGGTGTTTTACAGCTTTTACCACAGCTGCATCAGCTTACAGTTATTATCATTATGGCCGGAAAACTGTCCAGGTGATAAAAGGCAGATGAAAAGTCATCATTATCGTCAACAAGGAAGCAGCACACATCAACAATGGCAGGGCCAGTGGGAGTCTACAGGAGTTCCCTTATTTTGGTTCAGCTTGAAGGAGGACTTGTCAGAACAAACCATGTCATCAAAATTTTAAGTAATGTGCATTGACAATAAGCTTGATCATGGGCATATGCAGAATTTCCAACATATTTTTAAATACAAATAAAACTATAATTTAGGATTTTTTATCTTAGGTTTCTTAATTTATAAGTAACAATTATTCTGATTATTGTCAGTCTTTTTTTTTAAGCCATTTAAAAGAATACATTCAAAAAGCCAGTTGAGAGCATGGCAACTGAAGAGTTGGCACTTTAATAAATTTGGATTGCTCACAGAGCACTAGGGAGTGTCCTGGGGTTAAATATAAAATCATGTATAACTTAGCTGCACAGTTGTATGTTTGACTTAGATCTGTGTACGTATTAACAGTACGTGTGATTAATATTTGATTATTTAGGATAATGACTATAAAGGTAGCTTAGTTTTGGGTAAAGTAAACTTGTAAAGAGATTTAAAATGTAGTCAGTTTTGAAATCAATAAGATCAAAATAGAAGCTATTGAAGTTCACATTCAGAAGTCTTCCAACCTCTCAGGTGCCTTGCATCAGGATAATAAGCGACAAAGGTAGTTGGAAAATGCAAACATGTCTGTTCCCCTAGCCATTCAGGAGACAGTGAGTTATATCGTACCTTCCTACTATATTTCTAACATATGTTTATATGATACTGGGACCTGTACTTGTATCTTATGTAAATAATATGAAACTGTATATTTTTCAAAGTTTTTTTTTTTTTAAACTTGAGGAATGTTAAGATGTTTTTTGTTAAGATGTTAAAGGAATAAAAGAGCTGGGAAAAAAATGACCCTCAACTTGGGTTGTTTGTATAGCATCCTATGGTCATCTGCTGTTGTGGAAGTTTTATGATTCATAAAGTCCATTTAGCTGTGTCACTTGCACTTATGTTATAAAAATAATTGATTTCGGATCATCTGACTTCAAAGTCCTTTTCTCACTACACTGTTATGTTTAAGAGAATGGAAGGTACAAGGAGAGGAAGACGTGTGGCTAGTGCTGGCTGCTTCCCCTTCAGAGTGGAGGCCCGTTGTTGCTCATTGTCCTAGGTTCTAACCCAAGTGTAATATAGCCTCATACCGTGAGGTTATCTAAATGTAGCCTGTTAACCTGTGTTAAAAATTATAAGGAGTTACAAGCAGAATCCATGCCTCTCAGTTGTGGCATCGTTGGATCAGTGTGTCCTTTGTTGTCTGCTGGTCCTGGCTTCCTTGTTCCCAGATTAGCTGCTGAGTCACCCCTGGCTTGAAAAGTACAGAAGCCTGCAGCCACGGACACTGCTATGGACTCCAGTGGAAGTGGGTGAGAGAAGGGCTGTGTGAAGCTAGTCATTCTCCCCTTCTGGAACCTCCTTTAATGTCTCCTAATGGCCTGGGTGGCAGTGAGAAGTGGAAGTCAGATTGCTGGACTACCCAAGAGGCACATTGAACATGTCTCAGTACTAGCAAAGTATGAGCACATGAGTATGTTTTTAAAAGGGAGAACTTGAAATAAAGTAGGGGGGAAATTAGAATTTTGTTTTTTGTTATGCTCACTTGTGCTCTAGCGTTGGTACTATTTGGAGTGACTTATAGTTGGATCCGTAGTCTCTTTAGTAGTCAAGTCTTAATCTGATTCTTCTTAATATACTCCCCAACCCCGAACCTGTAGGTTTTTGGATACTGAATTGCTATAAAATAAATTCTGCTGGCTTATAAAACACTGGAATTGTATTAGATATATTTGAGTCATGCATACAGACTCCAAGCATGACATTCATTTTGGTGCCTCTACATAACAGATTCAATCTTGATATTAAACTTAAAAAGGCACTGGGATAATTTAATTACATGCCTGAGGGCTTTTATATTAGTCACATTTTGGGCTTTTGCCTTGCAGTTTTAAATTTGGAGCTGGTAGATCTTTTAAATCAGTCCATTTTTCTTGGCTACATATGTGATAAAACTAGGGACCCACCTTAGAATTTTGGGAAGCTTTTTCAGAACTTCAAACATCTAGAAATATGTAGTACAATTCCATTATCCCGATAAACTTGGATATGCTTAATTTCTGCAGCATGGTTTCTGTGCTGCAGCATGTTGTAGAAACAAAAGGTACCATGAGAATCAAATTTAATTTTTTTTTCTTAGAAGTAAATGCTGTTTTGGGTTGAACTGTGCCTCAGAAAGATATTTTTCAGGTTCTAACCCCCAGTACCTGTGAAAGTGACTTTATTGGGGTATAGGGTCTTTGCATATGTAATCAAAATTAGGATGGTCGTGCTGGATTTGGGTGGGCCTTAAGCCAATGCCTAGTGTTCTTACAAGAAGAGGGAAATTTGACTTCTGGGTACATATCCAAAGGAAATAAGATCATTATCTCAAGATACCTTCACTCCCCATGTTCATTGTAGTGTTATTTACAGTAATCAAGACATGGAAATAACCTAAATGTCAACGGATGAGTGGATAAAGAAAATATATATATATATAATGGAATATTATTCAACCAGAAAAAGAGGGAAGTCCTGCAATTTGGAACAAAATGGATGGATCCTGAGGGCATTATACTAACTGAAATAAGACAAAGACAAATTCATCATGATCTCATGCAAAATCTAACAAAACCAATTCAAGAATTAGATTGTTGGTTCCTAGTGGTGGGAGGTGGGATGGGGAATGGGTGAAGGTGGTCAAATGGAATAACAAAGTTCATGATGACTACAGTTAATCATACTGTATATTGGAAAGTAGCTAAGATCTTAAAAGTTCTTATTGCACATGTACACAAAGATAACTATGAAGTGGCAGATGTATTCACTAACCTCATTATAATTATCTCTCAATAATACATAGGAGTCTCAAATCATTGCATGGTACACCTTAATGTTATACATCAGTTATATCTCAAGACTGGAGAAAAGATAATGGAAAAAAAGGAGGGGGGCAGGATTTAGACACTGTCAGAAGACAAGGACGCATGGATAAGGAACCTGCAAGCTCAGGAACCCAAGTATTGCTGGCTACTTGACCCCCCCTCCCCGCACCCACCAGGGTAGAGGGGAGGAATGGAACAGTTTTCCCTTAGTCTCCAGAAGAAACCAACCTTGTTGATACCTTGACTATGGACTTCTGGCCTAACCTGTAAGAGAATAAACTTAAGTTGTTTGAAGCAACCAAGTTTGTGGTAGTCTGTTACGGCTGCCACAGGAAACTTACATAAATGATAAGGTAGAAAACTAAAATCTAGAACTATGACCCCATTTTAATTTAATAAAATCACTTTCCTTCCTAAGTTTGTATAGAAGTAAAATAAGAGAAAGTTTGATGCAATTTGAGCAGAGAAGTGCTTTGGCGTTTAGCTAGAGCCTTGAGGGTTTCCTTTTGTTCATTTTTTCTCTCAGAAAAGTTCTTGAACATGCTTCCTTCAAAAAGTTCATGGTTTCTCTACCCACCTGGTCTTAAGTGAAATGCACTAACCAAGTTTGAAAAGACAGCCTTCCCCCTGCCTGTGTTTCACAGATGTTCTGGGAAGACTGCAGTTTAAAGCTAGAAGTACACCTGCTGCCATACCCTGAAATGAACAGAAGGCTTCAGGGACCATAACTGGTTCTCAGGTTAAGAATCCACTGGCAGGGGTCCAGGGGGAGGGGGGCGGTCAGGGTGTGTGGAACAGGGAGTTGGGGAGAGAATCCGCTGGAGTCGATCTCTTAGCTGGAGAACCTTAGCCAGAGCTTGACCCTGAGGGAACTTTACTGAAATGACTTGAAGATGTCGCTTCCAACAGGACAATAGCGGCTGACACAATTCTATTCTATCGGGTGCTGAGGGACACCGGCTGCGGAAAAACCAACACAGGGTGCCCAGCAAGGTGACCCGTAACTTTTCTGGGAACAGAGAAGCAGCAAGAAGGGAAGGCAAGAGGTTCCCGGGGCTGAGGATCCCAGCTCGGCCAGTGCCACATGTGCCCAAGGAGTGCAAGCCTCGAGGAAGCAATAGGCAGAGGGGTCTTTCCAGACCCCAGGACCGCCTCCTCCACACTGGCGGTGGACGCTCAGTGAACCGCTTCCTGTGAGAGCGGGGCTTCGGGCACAGGGCCGAAGGCGGGGTTGCGGTAGGCCAGCAGCTGCGTGTGGCAGGGCGGGGTGCGTGGGGTCCGGCCCCGGCGGCAGAGACCGGTGGCCAGCAGCGCTGTACTGACTAGCAGCAGGCCGCCAGCGGAGCCCAGCCCCGCTGTGATGAACACCGGGCTGCGCCCGGTGGTGAAGGCGGCGCACGCCCCGCGCTGGCTCAGCCCCGCGCCGTTGGCCGCCAGGACGCACACCCGGTAGGCGGTGGCCGGTAACAGCCCATGCAGGGCGTGCTGGCGCGCTGTGGCACATACGTCCCCCACCACCGACTGGTTCCCTGGCCAGCCCTCTGGTGCGTAGCGGATTTGGTAGGCGCGCACCAC
>NW_011494635.1:9787491-9801744 GCF_000754665.1 Bison bison bison
CGCGCACCACGGAGTTGGGGGCGCACCAGCGCACGAGTGCCGTCGTGTCGGTGGTCTCCGCCACCGCCTGCAGCTTGGGAGGGTCTGGCAGGGTGTCTTCTCCGCTGAGACCGGGGCACCGGCACCGCCAGCGCCGCTGAAGCTCTGCGCACGGTGTCTGGAGGTGCCTGCAGGGGTGGTAATCGCAGGGTACATCCCAGGCTGGCGCCCCTACCTCCTCTTTTCCGCTCTCCTCCTCCTCCTCCTCCCTGTAGTCGTCCTGCAGCAGGACAGGAATCCCGCGCTCAGAAGGAGGCGGGTGGGGAGCCTGCAGAGTGGCTCGTGTCTCCCAGGCGGGCTGGGTCAGGCTCACTGAGTCCTGGGAGGCAGGGGAGAGACCAGGGTGTCTGCTGGCCCATGGGATGGAGGCCGCTGAGATACTAGACTCCAGGATAAGCCCGGTAGCATATTCTTGGTGCTCTGTCCAGGCTGTGCTCACAGACTTAGGTGGGTCGCCAGAGTTGCTTGAACCTGTTGGAGAGACAGTAGTGGAGGGAGTGGCCCCATCCTTGGCAAGGCTGTGCCGCAGCCCGGCTGCTCGTGTAGGGGAATCCACAGGGAGGGAGGGAAATTTGGTGACGCTCTGTTGGCCTCCCGCAGGTGTGGTGGAGGTTGTTGTGCTCCGCAAGGTGGAGGAACCCTTAGCAGATGGTGTGTGGGTGGACATGACTGAGGAGGGTGGGTTGGAATCAAGGAGGGTGGTGTTTTGATCCCAATGGCACACACTTGGTAGCTGGGACAGCAAAAGAGGGGCTGAGAAGGTGCCACTGGATCCTGCAGCTGGTTTGCACACAATGTCTGCCGCCCTAGAGGAGAGGTCAGTCAGTTAGAGGGGCTGCTTCTGTGCTGGGCTTTGAGTCCTTGGAGCAGATAATCCCTCTCCCAAGCCTTGTGTAACACATCTGCCACATGGTACACAGTCAACATGGGTCACCTCAGTGACCTTCAAGGAGGCTCCCCTTGTAAGTCCCATTGGACAGAGAAGGAAAAGGGAATTCAGAAAGAGGAACTAACTGCCCAAGATAGCATGGCTAGCAAATGCAGAGCCTAAACCCAGGGTGAGCATAGTGAAGGGCAGTCCAGATGCTCTAAGTGCGGTCTGTCGTTCTATTTTCACCTCTCTGCTTCCTGGTGGTGAGTACTAGTAACAACACTCATACTAGCTAAAATTTTTTGAGTACTTTGCTACATGCTAGGGACTATTGCTAACACTTTTATGTAGAAACTAATTTAATCTCCACTACCTCATGAGATACCCATTTTACAGATGAGGAGGTAGAGGCACAAAGAGATTAAGTAACAGCCAAAATCAATAGTAGTAAGTGGTGTGAAGAGCTTGAACTCTCAACATTTTCACTCACTGCAAAGAGCCTGGTGCTATAGGCAAGATGAAGGGGTGAGGGGTGGCAGACTGAGCCCCACTTGATATTCAGGCTTCTGTCCCATGAGAGCTCTATAAGCCCACTGGCACTGGACTGAATGCCACAGAAAGCCAGGCTCTGTTTTGGGGACTCAGTGGAACACATTTTTGTGTCTTTTTTTTTTGGCCACACAAGGGATGGAACCGGGGTCCCCTGCATTGGAAGCAGCAGAGTCTTAATGACCAGACAGCCAGGGAAGTCCCAAGAGCAGAATTTTGGAAGACAATAGATCCTACCTCCTCCACCCAGTGGCTGCATGAATCTAAGCAAGTACCTTCCTCTTTTTGCCCCAGTTTGCTCATTTGTAAAATGAGCAATGATAACTCCACTTTAGGAGAAAGAGTTAGCTGTTTACTTAGCCCATTTTCTTTTCCTAGTGGGCACACAGCTACACTACATTTCCCAGCCTCCAATGCAGTAGGCATGACCTGCTAAGTTAATCTGACCAATGAGATGTGGGTGAAAGTGATGGCCTGGCCCTTTAAAGCCTCCTGAGTGGGCTCCTCTAGCTCTTTGCTCCTCAGGCTTGCTGGGATGGAGGCAGAGCCTTCATCTCCTGGGTCCCTGACTGTGACTACATGGGGAACAGTTCCACCCAGCACTGCCAACCTGCCCAGCATTGTTACCTGAGCAGGATACAAACTGAGAACTTCAGCCCCAGAGATTTGATCCTCACCCCTCAGTCATCTGCTTTTTAAACGTGCTACCTGCTTAGGACAATCCTCTTTGCATCCATGAGGAGCCAGGACAACTCACAACTGCAAGTGAGAGGGTTGCCGAAGAGGTTGATGGACAGGACCTGGGAGGAATGCAAGTTCCAAGGATGGAAGGAACTCAAGTTGCAGCTGAAACACACAAAAATTAATTAACTCAGGCTTGTACAATTAGGTCAACACTAAACCCAGACAGCCATAGTAGTGTCATGGGAAAACCATTCTGTTAGGGGCTAGTTTGCTTTGAGAAAACTATTAATGACCTTGGATTTTTTTTTAATCTGTGGAGATACCAACCTAACCTAGTCAGTATCACCTCTCATAACAAATGGAGACATTCTCCCTGCTGGCTATATAAAAAATCACCTGCTGGTGATTATAAAAGTACTTAGAAATGTAGATCTCTACATAAAAGTATGATATTGTTATTATAGACCAGTGAAGAAAGGGCAGAAATTTAAAAAAAATTTTTTAATCGAAGGATAATTGCTTTACAGTATTTTGTTGTTTTCTGTCAAATATCAACATGAGTCAGCCATAGGTGTACACATGTTCTTAATGAGAACACTCTGTATACTACTGCAGGTGGACTGTAGCTGATGGCATTCCACACCAGTCCTTTGGAAGATGCCTCAGTGAAGTGTGTCAGTTAGCTCTTACTAGCTTAACTTATGGAGAAAGCAATGGCACCCCACTCCAGTACTCTTGCCTGGAAAATCCCATGGATGGAGGAGCCTGGTAGGCTGCAGTGCATGGGGTCGCTAAGACTGAGCGACTTCACTTTCACTTTTCACTTTCATGCATTGGAGAAGGAAACGGCAACCCACTCCAGTGTTCTTGCCTGGACAATCCCAGGGATGGGGGAGCCTGGTGGGCTGCCGTCTATGGGGTTGCACAGAGTCGGACACGACTGAAGCGACTTAGCAGCAGCAGCTTAACTTAAAACAATAAATGTTTATTCTTTTCCGTGTTTCTGTGGGTTGACTCAGTGGTTCGTATGGTCTGGGCCGGCTCACCTGGGCCGGAAAGATCTAGGATTGCCTCACCTATATGGAGTCTCCACTGGTTTGCCAGGGCCTCTCTGCCTGTGTCTTTCATCACCCAGGAGGCTTCTGCACATGGTCGTGTGCCAGTCTCTACCAGCAAGAGAGGGTGAGCCCCAATTTGCTTAACTACTTTCAAGTCTTTGCTTACATCACATTTGCTAATGTCCCTCTGGCCTAAACATGTCGCATGGCTATGCCCAGCTTTAAGAGGTGGAGAATAGACTCTACTTCTTAGTGGGAAGAGCTGCAAAGTCACATTTGCAAAGGGCTGTGTATACAAGGATGACAGGAGGAATTACTGGGGCCATATTTGCCAACAATGTACCACACCTAGCAATGGCAGGCTCCCTCCTGGTTTTCTGCTCTTTCTGCCCAAAGTATTTGGCCTCAACTGTCTCAACTCCTAGAGTCTCCCAGCCTCTTGTACACATTCTAGTTACAATCTGACAATCGTGAGCAACAGGAACTGCACTGTATCCACAGGCCTCTTCCAACTGAAGACTGGCTTTTCTTCATCTACCTGGGAACTTTCTACTATTGCTCTGGGGGAGATGCAGATGTTCTGGGCAATGAAGGACTCACCACCCAGATCTTCTCTAACACTCCTGGCTGGTGGGCACCTGATAGTTGTCCCCTGTGGAGCACTGAACATATGTGAGTGCCATTATATTGAAACTTAAGTGGAACCCACATATATGTGTATGCATGCTGCTGCTGCTAAGTCGCCTCAGTCGTGTCCGACTCTGTGTGATCCCATAAACGGCAGCCCACCAGGCTCCGCCATCCCTGGGATTCTCCAGGCAAGAACACTGGAGTGGGTTGCCATTTCCTTCTCCAATGCATGTAAGTGAAAAGTGAAAGTGAAGTTGCTCAGTCATGTCCGACTCAGTGACCCATGGACTGCAGCCTCCAGGCTCCTCCATCCATGGGATTTTCCAGGCAAGAGTACTGGAGTGGGTTGCCATTGCCTTCTCCTGTATATGCATGAGTGCATGCTAAGTCACTTCAGTCATGTCTGACTCTTTGCAAACCTATAGACTCCCCACCAGTCTCCTCTATCCATTGGATTCTCTAGGCAAGAACACTGGAGTGGGTTGCCAGGCCCTTCTCCAGGGTATCTTCTGGACTCAGGTATTAAACTCGCATCTTTTACATCTCTTGCATTGACAGGTGGGTTCTTTATTTCTAGTGCCACCTGGGAAGCCCCATATATGTGTGGTAATGAATGTATGTATGTGTATATATACACACACATACACACACACACACACACACATGCAAATACTTGCTTTTAGCAGGTTTCACAGAGCTAGAGTGGAAATCTTAGAAAGGAGTTTACTTAGCACTTAATTTTGCAAAGGAATTTTTTTTTTTTTTGCCTGAAGTGGGAGAAGAAAAGGATTGCTGTATTTTGGGGTAAGTGGCTCAGAGGTTAAAGCATCTGCCTGCAATGTGGGAGACCTGGGTTTGATCCCTGGGTTGGGAAGATCCCCTGGAGAAGGAAATGGCAACCCACTCCAGTATTCTTGCCTGGAGAATCCCACGGACGGGGGAGCCTGGTGGGCTACAGTCCACAGGGTCACAAAGAATTGGATACAACTGAGTGACTGAACATACACAACATTGCTTAGTATTCAGATAATAACATTATCTCATTGATATCATTATGTCAATCATGAGGTAGGTAATATTTCACTCACTTATTATTTATTTATTGTTTTTGGCCAAACGAGCAGCTTATGGGGTTTTAGTTTCCTGACCAGGGACTCAACCTGGGCCCCTGGGAGTGAAACTGCCGAGTAACTACTGGAATTTCCAATATTTCATTCATTTTTATATATAAGGAAAAGGAGCCTTTTCCTTCTCTGGTGGCCCTTTCTGCCACACATTGCAACTTGCACATGATAAAGACAAGTTGCATTCCCATCACATGCCAAGGATGGGAGAGCCTGCTTCATGTCCTGAGGCGTGTCCGTGTCTGGGTATTCTCTGCATCTGAACTGAAAGAGCCTTAACGTGGAAGAAGTTTCTACTTATCTTCCAAATAATCCCTGTTTTCTTTTTTTGCTGAAATATTGCCAAAGGCCTCTCCCTCCCGCATGTAGCATTGTCAGAGAGGATGGTGGAGGACACTGGGCATGCCAAGTTGGCAGAGAAGCCAGGAGGGTGCTACCCCCTCTCCAGAGAGTGCTGGCTGTGCCAAGGAACCCACATGTTGCCAGCATCTATCACAGATAATGTCCCAGGGGAGACATTGGGTGAGGTAAGGAGAGTCAAGAGCAAGGAGGGCTTAAGAAAAAGGGAAGAGGGTTCCACAGGGGAGATGACATCTAATGAGCTTCAGAGGCTTGAGAGCTCCCAGAGAGGAAGTGGCTCCTTCCCCAGCTGGAGCACGGGGTTGGGGTGGGGTTGATGGTGCAATAGAGTCCTGGGATGAGCCAGCCAAAGAGGTAAACCTTCTCCTCCAACCATGGAAGAGTTTTCATTTGTCTTAAAACTCAATCAGATTATAATTTAGACAGATCTCCTGGCTGAATATGGTGACTGGATTACAGGGGTTCTCAACCAGAGGTCCTTGGAGACAGGGTATATGAACTTGGATAGAGGTCTCTTTCACAAATCTCTAACTGAAATTCACCATTTGTTTCAGTGACGAATGAAGGCAACAAACCACAGGTGAATCACCAACAAAACAGATATTTTGAAATCACTTTTCAGTAGTTTTCTGTCATTTATGATCATCAAAGGGCTCTCCTGATAGCTCAGTTAGTAAAGAATCTGCCTGCAATGCAGGAGATCCTGGTTCAATCCCTGGGTTGGGAAGATTCCCTGGAGAAGGGAAAGGCTGCCTACTCCAGTATTCTGGCTTGGAGAATTCCATGGACTGTATAGTTCATGGGGTCACAAACAGTAGGACACAATTAAGCGACTTTCACTTTAATCACAATGCATGAACTCCTTATTGCCAAATACAGACTTAAATTGAAGAAAATAGGGAAAAACACTAGACCATTCAGTTATGACCTAAATCAAATCCCGTACAATTATACAGTGGAAGTGACAGATTCAAGGGATTAGATTTGATAGAGTGCCTGAAGAACTATGGACAGAGGTTCATGACATTGTACAGGAGGCAGTGATCAAGACTACTCCCAAGAAAAAGAAATACAAAAAGGCAAAAAGGTTGTCTGAGGAGGCCTTACAAATAGCTGAGAAGAGAAGCTAAAGGTAAAGGAGAAAAGGAAAGATATACTCATTTGAATGCAGAGTTTCAAAGAATAGCAAAGAAATATAAGAAAGCCTTCCTTAGTGATCAATGTGAAGAAATAGAGGAAACCAATAGAATGGGAAAGACTAGAGATCTTTTCAAGAAAATTAGAGATACCAAGGGAATATTTCATGCAAAGATGGGCTCAATAAAGGACAGAAATGGTATGGACCTAACAGAAGCAGAAGATATTAAGAAGAGGTGGCAACAACACACAGAAGAACTGTACAAAAAAGAGCTTCATGACCCAGATAACCACAATGGTGTGATTACTCACCTAGAGCCAGACCTCCTGGAATGTAAAGTCAAGTGGGCCTTAGGAAGCATCACTACAAACAAAGCTAGTGGAGGCTATGGAACTCCAGTTGAGCTATTTCAAATCCTAAAAGATGATGCTGGTGAAGTGTAGCACTCAATATGTCAGCAAATTTGGAAAACTCAGCAGTGGCCATAGCACTGGAAAAGGTCAGTTTTTATTCCAATCCCAAAGAAAGGCAAAGCCAAATAATGTTCAAACTACCTCACAATTGCCCTCATCTCACACACTAGCAAAGTAATGCTGAAAATTCTCCAAGCCAGGCTTCAACAGTACATGAACCATGAACTTCCAGATATTCAAAGCTAGATTCAGAAAAGGAAGAGGAACCAGAGATCAAATTGCCAGCATCCATTGGATCATAGAAAAAGCAAGAGAGTTCCAGAAAAACATCTACTTCTGCTATATTGACTACACCAAAGTTATTGCATGGATCACAACAAACTGTGGAAAATTCTTTAAGAGATGAGAATACCAGGTTACCTGACCTACTTCTTGAGAAATCTGTATGCTGGTCAAGAAGCAACAGTTAGAACTGAACATTGGAACAACAGACTTGTTCCAAATCGGGAGAGGAATACATCAAGGCTGTATACTGTCACCCTGCTTATTTAACTTACATGTAGATTACATCATGCAAAATGCTGGGCTGGATGAAGCTCAAGCTGGAATCAAGATTGCCAGGAGAAATATCAGTAACCTCAGATATGCAGATGACACCACCCTTATGGCAGAAAGTGAAGAAATGAAGAGCCTCTTGATGAAAGTGAAAGAGGACAGTGAAAAAGTTGGCTTAAAACTCAACATTCATAAAACTAAGATCATGGCATCTGGTCCCATCATGTCATGGCAAATAGATGGGGAAACAATGGAAAAAGTGACAGACTTTATTTTGGGGGCTCCAAAATTACTGCAGATGGTGACTGCAGCCATGAAATGAAAAGAAGATTGCTCCTTGGAAGAAAAGCTATGACCAACCTAGACAGCATATTAAAAAGCAGAGACATTACTTTGCCAACAAAGGTCCATCTAGTCAAAGCTATGGTTTTCCCAGTAGTCATGTATGGATGTGAGAGTTGGACTATAAAGAAAGCTGAGTGCCGAAGATTTGATGATTTTGAACTTTGGTGTTGGAGGAGACTCTTGAGAGTCCCTTGGACTGCAAGGAGATCCAACCAGTCCATCCTAAAGGAAATCAGTCCTGAATATTCATTGGAAGGACTGATGCTGAGGCTGAAACTCCAATACTTTGACCACCTGATGCAAAGACCTGACTCACTGGAATAAACCTTGATGCTGGGAAAGACTGAAGGTGGGAGGAGAAGGGGACGACAGAGGATGAGATGGTTGGATAGCATCACTGACTCGATGGACATGAGTTTGAGTAAGCCTCAGGAGTTGGTGATGGACAGGGAAGCCTGGCGTGCTACAGTCCATGGGGTCACAAAGAGTCGGTCATGACTGAGTAACTGAACTGAACTTAATGACCATCAAAATTGTTGAAGTTATTGGACCTCCTGCTGGATTTTTTAAATTTAAGGAGTGGCTGCAGGACTGGAAAAGGTCAGTTTTCATTCCAATCCCAAAGAAGGGCAATGCTAAAGAATGTGCAAATTACCTCACAATTGCACTCATGTTGCATGCTAGTGAGGTTTAGCTCAAAATTCTTCAAGCTAGGCTTCAACAGTACGTGAACCCAGAACTTCAAGATATACAAGCAGTATTAGAAAAGGCAGAGGAATCAGACAGCAAATTGCCAACATCCATTGGATCATAGAAAAACCAAGTGAATTCCAGGAAAACATGTACTTCTTCATTGACTACGCTAAAGCCTGTGACTGTAGATCACAACAAACTGGAAAATTCTTAAAGATATGGAAATGCCAGACCACCTTACCTGTCTCCTAAGAAATTTGTATGCAGATGAAGAAGCAATAGTTAGAATCGACTGGAACAATGAACTGGTTCAAATTGGGAAAGGAGTACATCAAGGCTGTATATTGTCACTTTGCTTATTTAATTTATATGCAGAGTACATCATGAGAAATGCCAGCCTAAATGAAGCTCAAGCCAGCATCAAGATTGCCAGGAGAAATATCAATAACCTCAGATATGCAGATGACACCACCCTTATGGCAGAAAGTGTAGAGGAACTGAAGAGTCTCTTGATAAAGGTGAAAGAGGAGAGTGAAAAACTGACTTAAAACTCAACATTCAAAAAATGAATATCATAGCATCTGGTCCTATCACTTCAAATAGATGGCAAATAGATGGGGAAAGTGTGGAAACAGAGAGAGACTATATTTTACTGGGCTCCAAAATCACTGCAGATGGTGACTCCAGCCATGAAATTAAAAGATGCTTGCTCCTTGGAAGAAAAGCTATGACCAACCTAGACAGCATATTAAAAAGCAGAGACATCACTTTGCCAACAAAGGTCAGCATAGTCACAGCTATGGTTTTTTCAGTAGTCATGTATGGATGTGAGAGTTGGACCATAAAGAAGGTTGAGCACCCAAGAATTGATGTTTTCGAACTGTGGTGCTGTAGAAGACTCTTGAGAGGCCCTTGGACAGCAAGAAGATAAAACCAGTCAATCCTAAAGGAAGGAAATCAACCCTAAATTGCTGAAACTTAAGCTCCAATCCTTTGGCCACCTGATGCAAAGAGTCAATTCATTGGAAAAGACCCTGATGCTTGGAAAGATTGAAGGCAGGAGAAAGGGGCCACAGAGGATGAGATGGTTGGATAGCATCTCTGACTCAATGGACATAAGTTTGAGCAAACTCTGGGAGATAGTAAAGGACAGGGAAACCATGGGGTCTATAAGAGTCGGACATGACTGAGCGACTGAACAACAACAACAAAATAAAGAAGCACACCACACATACATACTCCTGAAACACACACTTAGAAATATTTTGATAACTATAATTGGTTTCTTTGGAATCCTACATTTGTTGCTCACTCACTCGTGTCCAGCTGTTTTGGACCCCATGGACTGCAGCACACCAGGCTTTCCTGTCCTTCACCATCTCCCAGAGCTTGCTCAAACTCATGTCCATGGAGTCAGTGAAAGTGTTAGTCAGTCAATCAAGTCCAACTCTTTGCGACCCCATGGACTATTGCCCATCAGGCTCCTCTGTCTATGGGATTATCCAGGCAACAATACTGGAGTGGGTTGTCATTTCCTTCTCCAGGGGATCTTCCCAATCCAGGGATCAAACTCGAGTCTCGTGCACTGTAGGCAGATTGTTTACCGCCTGAGCCAGGGAACCTCTCTGAGTCAGTGATGCCATTCAACCATCTCATCCTCTGTCGTCCCCTTCTCCTCCTGTCCTCAATCTTTCCCACCAGTAGGGTCTTTTCTAATGAGTTGGCTCTTTGCATCAGGTGGCCAAAGCATTGAAGCATCAGCTTCAGCATCAGCCCTTTAGATGGTTATTCAGGATTGATTTCCTCTAGGATTGACTGGTTTGATCTCCTTGCTATCCAAGGGACTCTCAAGAGTCTTCTCCAACACTACAGTTGAAAAGCATCAATTCTTTGGCATGCAGCCTTCTTTATAGTCCAACTCTCACATCCATACTTGACTACTGGAAAAACCGTAACTTTGACTATACGGACCTTTGTTGGCAAAGTAAATGCCTCTGGTTTTTAATACACTGTCTAGGCTTGTCACAGGTTTTCTTCCAAGGAACATCTTTTAATTTCATGACTGCAGTCACCATCTGCAGTGATTTTTGAGCCTCAAAAAGTAAAATCTCTCACTGTTTCCACATTTTCCCCATCTATTTGCCATGAGTGATGGAACTGGATATTATGTATATAAGAACCTTCTTCTGAGAAAGTCCCACAGGCTTCACAGACTGCCACAGAAGTCCACGGCACAAAAGTGTTTAAGATTCCCTGCACTAACCTGTGCACTCCTGAAGGTCATGGGTTAGAAGGCTTTTGGTTAGCTGGGTAGGGAATGATGAGAACTTGACCTCAAACTGCCCTGCAGGGCGGGTGGGAAGGGCTGGCACAGAACCATTGGGAATGGAGACCAGGCTGGACCTGGTGACCAGGGCTCCATTCTGGCTCTATTGAGAATGAACATCGCCAACACTCCACATTTTGCCAAATCCTATGGCATTGGAAAAGTGAGTGGAAACAGTGCTAGAGGAAGCATGTAGGGTGAGTAATGACATGCAGAAAAGTTTGAAGATGAGGAAATAGTCAAGGGCCTTAAGAAGGCCTATCCAGAAAATCTGGAGAAGCACCAGAGCAGCATCCTAAGGATGAGAAGAGGGAGTGTCATGAGGGAGGAAGGACTCAAGAAGGGGCTTAGAGGATAGAGAAGTGTCCACTGGACATAGCATCTGAAATGCCACTGGTTCCATTCAATCATGAAGGTGAAGTCAGTGGTCAGACTGCAGCAAACTGAGAAGTATAGGGATAAGAGGAAGCAGCCCCTACGTCTGATCCAGGGATGCCTGCTTTTCTTGGACTCTAGGTTGCCTCTCTCCACCTGGGGAGTTTAGACTCACCTTTGAAGATATGGAACAATTATGTTCTTCTTCCAGGCTGCTGAAGCTGATCACTGACCCTACTTGCCTTATGACATGGTACGTGGCATGTGCCTCTGTTACTGATCCCAATATATCATGACAGTTGACAGATGTTTCTCCCTACAGAACTGTGTGCTCCCTGAAAGCAGAGGCCATGCTTTCACCATCACCATCTTGTGGCCATCAACACCATCACGGTTACTGGTGTCTTCACTACTATCCTCATCAGCATCATCACTGTCATCTCCTCATGCTTTCTCAACTACCTCTGTGCTGAGGATGCTCATTTAGGAATCTCCAGCCCAGAGTTTCCATGAGCTCCAGGCTTATGTATCTAAATATGTCCTAGATCCTGAAAGACCTGGGAAGCATCCAGTGGAGATGCCCAGTAGTGATTACACAAACCTCCTGTTCTGTGCCAGGCACTGTTCTAGACACATATCAAAGCATTTCCTCTCACAGCAATGCAGTAGGCGAGGATTGGATATTATTCCCATTTTACAGATGAGGAAACTGAGCCTCAAGAGCATAGGTTAACTTGCCCTAACTCACATAGCTAGGAAGTGGTAAGTGGAGTCAGGATTGAGTCCAAGCAGTTCGGTTTCACATCTGACAAACAATGCTTCATCAGTCTGGAACTCAAAAGAGGAGTCTAAGCCAGACATGACATCCCTCTCATCCATGTCATCACCACCATCATCATCATCACCATGACCATCCTGTCACCATTCATTACCACCACCACCACCATGAGACACCATTATCACCATCACTGTCAACATAATCTCACCACCATCACAACCACCATGATCTTCACTAATGTTAGAGAGCACACACATGTGCCAGGCACTGAGCTAAGTGCTCTGTGTGTTCTATCTCCTTTCCCCTCATGAAAAGCCCCAAAGTGCGTACTCTGGAGCTAGTCAAGAAAAAAGAGAAGTGGCAACATTAAGAGTGATGGCAGCACAATGGTGCTTGCCTCCCAGGGCCTAGCTGTGGGCTCCCAGAAAAGCAGGTGGCCAGGGATCATCTTCAGAGGTATGCTGCCCTTCCTGCTAAAAGTCAGGATAGTAGTTGCTCTTGGGAAGGAGGGTGGATATGGTGAGACTTGGGATAACCCCTGGCCCAGAGGGAACCACCCCTGGGTCCCAGTGCAAGTAGGAGCTGCTCAAGCCCTGGAAGGGGCTGCTGATTTGCATAAACACATGGAGAAGCAGGTGGATGGAGAAATAAAGACCCTGATGCCCTCTTCCCACTGGAAATTTCTCATCCTGGACTTGAAGGAAACTTGACACGTGTGAGAGTTTGAAGTTTTAACATTACTGTGGACAGCGCTGAGTTGGTTGGGTTTTAGGCTGGATGGACTCTCTGGGATGTGCTCACCATATCATCCAAAGCATAAGGAGGAACAAGACCCCAACGAGGAAAGAGCAATGGGAGGGAAAGGAAGGTCTAGTTTATTCTATAAAATAGTTATGACTATTAAATTTAGTATAATGGGCAAAATTCAGTCATGTGTTTTAGAAACACTTACTTCTGGAAATGAAGGACTCGTAGGTGAGGCGTGTCTTGAAAGATATATGTATGGACAGAACTAAGTGCTGGCGAATGTTGACAATCCAAATGCTGCAGGTCAGGGGTCATCTTGAAAATGTCCCCCTCTAGGCTCCTCAGCCTTGGCATCTTCCTCAGGTAGAGCGACGTGAGCCGTGGCAGGTTTCTGATCCATCCCGACCAAACTGAAATACAGATGGGACACTGCCCACTATCCTGGAAGGCATGAACCCATGAGGCTGGCACAGCATTAAGGAAACAATGAGAGTGACAAGGTGAGTGGTGAAGGTCATTGCTGAGCATGGGGACAGCAGGCAGCTTCAGGAATCTCAGACGCACAGCTGAGGTCCCAAAGGACGAAGACTGGCTAACGGCCACACAACAAGGAAGGAACAAGGCTGGGCTTGACTCTAGGACGCTGCCTCCAAGTACGCTGTTGTCCCACCCTCTTGTTAAACCCCACACAGAAGCCCCAGCCTTCAATGTGATGGCTACCAGGAGCAGGGGAAATCTTTGAGGAATGTAAGGAAGGAGGCTCAGAGGAGGAGGGGGCAGGAGGAGGCCGGAAATCTCATTTCATCGCTCTCCTAGTAAATGGAGAACGTGCCCCTTCTCTGGTGGTGGAGCAGGTGATTATCACATGTGAAGTGTTTTTAAATAAAACCAACCTTGTAAATCAGAGTCAGAATACCCAAGTACAGGAGAATAGGTATTCCCACCTCTCTTCTGTGTCTTGTTTGAAGGATTTAACATTCACAGAAAGAATTTTAGCCAACTAAGTATTAATAGAAATCAATGAAAGCATCCTCTGAACATCAAGTGCTTCATGTTAAAATGTTTGATACCAGGTTTGTCCATTCATCAGCCCCAAAGCACTGCGTCCACTCCCCATTCTCCATTCTGCTGGGGAGCAGAACAGAGGTTAAACCTGTGGGCTCTGGACCGAGAACGCTACAGTTCAGACGTGGAGGCACCGCTAAGGAGCTGGGAGGCTGCAGGCCAGCCATTCTCCTTTCTGTGCCCTGGTTTCCTCACAAGCAGAGCGGAGGTAATACTCCCCAACTCTTGGGACTCAAGGAGTGCAGACCAGTGAGGCGCTTCAAACAGGGTGCCCTAGGCTCAGGGAATCTCTGGGGTCTCTTTGAGCCTTCCTGCAAGAAGACGCCCCGGACAGCGCCCCTCGAGGAAGTTCACAGCCCTCCCTCCCGGGATCGCCCACCCCGCAGGCTTAGACACTCCGCGCCGGCACTCACCGCGGGGGAGGAATGTGCCACTGAGATCCAGCACCTGGAGGGCGGCCAGGGGCGCGCCGCCCACCCCCGCGAAGGTAGCGTCGGCGATGG
>NW_011494635.1:9801940-9840637 GCF_000754665.1 Bison bison bison
GCGCGGAGACCGGGCAGCGCGGGCCCGGTGCACGGCGGCAGGGTGGCCAGCAGGTTGTAGCTGAGGTCGAGGGAGTGCAGCCCTGCGGGCGCTCCGGGGCCCCAACCCAGCGCAGTGATGCGGTTGTGGCGCAGTGTCAGCACCTGTAACTGCGGCAGGTGGCCCAACTCCGGAACGCTCAAGGCGCGTAGCAGGTTGTGGCTGCCGTCGAGGCTGCGCAGCGCGCGCGGCAGGCAGCCGGGCAGGCGCTCTAGGCCACGGTTCACGAAAGTCAGGGTCTTGACCCCCGCGACTGGGAGCCACTCGCAGGGCGAGACCGTGGAGTTACCGGCCCCGCTCCCCCAGGGGCCCTGCTGAGTGAGCCGGAAAACAAGGCTGTTCTGGAGCGGCCCCGCCTGGCTGGGTCGCGGCGCTATCGCGCAAGGCAGCAGCAGCAGCAGGGCCCACCACATGGCGAGTGGCTGGAGAGAACAGCGGGACAGCCCATTAAATGCAGCGGAACCCCCGCAAGAAGGGGCAAATGCCCCCACCTCGCTGCCCCTTTCCCAGGAGAACCTAGCCCTGGATGTTCTCTGAAGGGCGGGGGTTGATCCCTGCGTCGGGGATGTGTAGTGAGTGACTTTGCCCCTGCCTGCTTCCCCCATCATTTCCTGCATGTACACCGGGGCACCTGCCCTTCCTTCCCCAATCTTTTCCCTTCCCTCTAATTCACTCAAGGATTACCACCCATAGGGAATCTTTTGCTGAAGGCCTCTCTCATCTGTCTCTGAACCCAGTAAGCTCCCTTTGCTTGTCTTCATCCCATGAGCTTCTGGAGAGAAGGGAACGTGGCTTTTTTGTAAACTCTCCCCAAGTGCGCAGAAGTTGCTGCATAAACATATATTAATAACACTTTAGTGGGAGGCTTCCATAGGGAGGAAGTTCCACTGGGGTAAAAACATGGGACTTGAGGGAGATTTTGTTAGTTTCAATGACATTGGTTATCCCACTTTTTATCCTTAGAATTGCCCAGCCACAGGTGAGTCTGGTTTGCCTCTGATCTGGTTTGTAGGTCACACTTGAAGTTCTGGGATCTCTTTAACGGGAGGGCTCAGGGTTGCCTTCAGGGAAGAAAGGAGCCTCCAGACAGTTGTAGGGCTTGGGAACCTGGAGTCAAGCATTCTCTCATCCCATGTTGGTCCCAAGAAAAACTCCTGAAGTCAGCCCTGCCAGCAAGGGATGGCCGAGAGCTGCTCAGTGTGGAGTTTCTGGAGTAATCAGGATTACACAGGCAGCTGGGAGATCAAATTGGGGTAGGTAAGGCAGCAGTGGGCTGGTGTGGGAGTGGCAAAGCTATTTCCAGCTAGGTCCTGGCCTTGAGGTCCTGGCTTGGCATCCCCTCATTTCTGCAGGTGTGTGTTTCTGCTCTGCTGTGTGTGTTGACTGCTAAGTCCCTGAGCAGCCACCCTGGATCCAGGGAAAGGGCCTCCTCTTGCTAGTTGCGGGTCAAGGCAATGAGAAAAATCCTGGAAACTGAGTCTAGGAGTCCATGTGTCCAGCAGTATGTCATACTCACCCAGAAGCTGTCCTTTCGGAGTGTGGCAGCCCTGGGTGCCCCTGTCTGCAGTCTTCAATTTTGTCTTGTAGATTCCAGGAGCCAGTGGCCAGCAGCTCAACTTTGAATTTCAGGAGGTCTGTTTCCCAGATGCCCCTGGCCCTGGCCCCACCCACCAGGGAGCCTCGGATACCCCAGCTCCCACAACCCCCCTTCCCTACTGAGACACTGTGGTCTTCAGCCAACACCCTCACTGCCTGTCTCCTCCTCCTACTCTGGACCTGGGCCAGTCCCTGCCCCTTTCCAGGCATGGCACCTCCTTTCAGGCCTCCCCCATCTTCACCTGGCCCCATGCCAGCCAGTTAGCCACCAAGCCAATCACCTTTCTGGGGCCTGAGATGGAGGGAGTCAGCTCTTCTGGGCCAACATGAGCGCCGAGGGCTGATGGCTGCAGAGGGGCAGAGGCAGCCCCATCACCTCCCAGGAATCTGATCCTCCTGCCAGGTGGTTCCCATTTCCTGGAGGCTGCATGGTAAGCTAGTATGAGGAGAAAGCCCCCTTTCCAGAAGAGGAAGGCGCCCCAGTCCACAGGAAACAAAAAGCGGCAGGAGGGGCGTCTTCAGAGGAATGTGAGAGCAGGGGCAGGCATGGGGCAAATAGAGAAGGACTGGTTTTGTTTCCTTTTTTAAAAAATAATTTTTTAAATTTATTTTTGGATGTGCTGGGGCTTTGTTGTTGGGCTTTTCTCTAGTTGTGGTAAGTGGGTGCTACTCTTCATTGCGGTGGCTTCTCTTGTTACTAAGCACAGGCTCTAGGGCACGCAGGCTTCCGTAGTTGCGACTCCTGAGCTCTAGACCACAGGCTCAATAGTTGTGGCTCAGGGGCTTAGTTGCTCCTCAGCATATGGGATCTTCCTGGCTCAGGGATCAAACCCGTGTCTCCTGCATTGGCGGGCAGATTCTTTACCACTGAACCACCAGGGAAGCTCCATGGCTTCGTTTCTCTGGGACCCAGTTTGATGAAAGTACGAATGTTTGTCTCTCATAAGGGGTGGGAAACAATAAAGAGGGCAGAAGTACAGAAAGATCATTCCCACCTCATGGCTGGGGTGATCAGTCCTGGTTACCACAAGCCCAGGTCTTCCTGAAGCTGTGGGGATGTTAAGTGTGCGTTCCTTCGAGCATATTTGTTTAGAGCAGTCAGTGCCTTTCTTCTCCAGAATTCCAAGACTGTTTGTTCATCTAGGGTCTTTGATCTGCACACCCCCCCCACCCCCAGCCAGGGGTTAATCATTCCCAGCATTGTGTACACAGACTTCTGAGACCAGAACTTCTTCCTCCTGTCAGTCCTTATCTGAACAGCCCTGAGGAACTCCAGGACCTCTGGGGATTGGCATGTTTAATTAGATAATTGCAAATTCCTGGGCATCTCTTCTGAGGCCTTCTCTATCTAAAGCCTCAAAAATATCCTTTCAGTTAAATGCTAGCCCGGAGCCTTGCTGCTCAGAAATATACCTCCATCAGCCACACGAGAGGGCAGGGAGATGCCTATTCTGTGCAACACTGTTTGGGGCATTGCATTCACTATCCAAGGAGCCTGAGGCTCAGGCCCCAGAGGTAGAAATGCTGTGTCACAGATTACCTGAGGTCAAGAGGGAGGAGGGGTCAGGGAAATATGGCAAGAGTGAAAGGACTGGCATGGGGGTCAGTGGGCAGCCTGAGGTAAGGCCCTGACCTCTGCCTTTGCTTGGTTCTCGTGCCAGAGAGCACCCAGCAGGTCAACCACAACCTCATCTTCTTTCAGAGAATAACCAGCTGGGTCTGCTCTCAAGGTGACCAGCAACTTGAGGGCAGCAGAGGTTTGGGGTGTTCAGGCTGGGGTGCCCAGATGAGAGGGAGCTGAATCCACTGAAACATGCCCATTGGAACAGAGACCCTGAGGAGGAAGTGGCTGTCCATGGAGGCCTATAAAGAGGACTCCAGAGAGTGATGCTGGCCTGCTCCTCTGGACACCAGTGGGGCAAGAGGCCTGGACAGGCCCTGTTCGAGGAGCCCCCTGAGGTCATTGTCTGACACTTGCCGGAGCCCCAGGCCCTCTGAGCCACCTTCTCATTCCTGCTCTTGCTGGGGCCCGCCAGTGGCAGCAAGGGGCGTGCCAGTGGGTGGGCCTGATGTCTGAGCTCGGCCCTCTGACTGCTCTGTTGCTTTGGTCATACCCAACCCAAGCAGACCAGAGAAGGCAATGGCAACCCTCTCCAGTACTCTTGCCTGGAAAATCCCATGGATGGAGGAGCCTGGTAGGCTGTAGTCCATGGGATCGCTAAGAGTCGGACACAACTGAAGTGACTTAGCAGCAGCAGCAGCAACTCAAGCAGAGATGCTCTTGGTGGGCTGTCCAGTTGGGCCTTTAAGCCAGGGAGTCTGGAGGCAGATCCTTCATGGCAGCATTTGTTCAGGGGTCTCACCCAGGTGGTATGTTGGCCTTGCCTCAGTGGGTGCACTCTGCTTATTACCAGCATCCTGGACCCTCCCTCTGCCTTTTAAAATTGAGCACTTACTATACTCAGAGCCCAATGCCGTATGCGTTATCTTTTTGAATCCTCACTGGGTAAGATTTTTCCCATGCTACAGGTAAGGAAACTGAGGCTCTCAGAGGCTTTCTAGGCTTTGGAGCACACTATTAGTTTCTGTCTGGCTTACCCACGGCTTTATATTGCCTTCCACACGCTTCAGGATTTCACACTGTAATATCCTTTGTAAGCACAAGAGAAACTCTTCCAAATACTTGGATCCAAATCACTCTAGAAGCCAGGACAGATGGGGTATTTCCTTTCATAGTTGAGCAGATCATTCTCCAAAGAAACAGAGCTGACTTTCTGGGCCCTTGTGGTCTCAGGACTGAGGCAGATGGCTGGGCAGGGTCACTGGGCACCTCTCAGGAAGACCCTGGTCATCTTTTCCTGCCCCTTCTCCTCCCTCAGCACCACCTCTGGAAAAGATGACTCAAGTGTTTGCCCTCTTTGGACAAGGATGCTAAAGTCCAAACACAAAGTACTGGAGCTAACAAGTGTGTCAGGCTGCACCCCCCCACCCCCCCACCCCCCCCGCCCCACGGGGTGGTTCCCAAGTGGGCTTTCTGTCTGGGTGCCCTCCTTAGGAGCACCTTACTCTCCAATCCAGCTCACTCTTCCAGACCTCCGTGGCTTCCCTCAGAAGTTGGCCTTTAGGTAAGGACTTGCATGCAGGTAGTTTACTCCAGAGACCATCCTGAGAGGCATGGAGAGGGAGTAAGGAAGTGAGACCCGGAAGGGCAGGTACTACAGCTGTGTTAACTACAAGCAGTTCACTCAGCCCTCCTGGGAGCCTGTGTCCAGCTGCCTTGGGATTATTTCATCCCGTGGCGAGGAGGTGGGATGTTTACCCCCTCAGCCTCTGCTGCTTGTTGGCTCAAGGGTTCTTCCTATGGCTCTAACTGCTCAGCACGTCTGCTTTGTCCTGAGAATTCTAAGGAGGGCTAGGGGGATGGGGGGGGGGGCATTGACAGCATCTGCCTAGCACCTTCAAGGTTTTGCCCAGGCAGGCTTTCACTTGGTGTTCTCTCCCAGGTGGGCCTGGGGTTAACTGCTGTCCCATGGACTGATGTGGTGCCTCCCTAATTTAAGAGTCAACTCCCTGAGTATGGGACACATCATTCTTCTTTTGAGCCCAGGTGCCCAGGGTATAGGCTGGCACACAGGATGAGAAATGAGTTAGAATTCCCTCCAAGGGGCCCAGGAGTGGATAGGGCAGGACTCTAAACAGCGAATGTTAAATGCAAGTGCTTGGGACTTCCCTAGTGGTCTAGTGGCTAAGACTCTGCACTCACAATGCAGGGGCCCAGGGTTCAATCCCTGGTCATGGGATTGTATCTCAAACACTGAAATTAAGAGTTCACATGCTACAAATAAAAGATCCCACATGCTGCAACTAAGACCCAGCACAGCCAAATAAATAATATTTTAAAAAATGCAAGTGCCTGAGATTTACATCCCTGGTCTGCCAGCATCCCAGCCTTGAGAAGAGCTCAGGTGAAGGTTGAAGTGGGCATGGTGGGTACAGGTGGAGGTGGTGGAGTTGGGAATGGAAGGAGAGAACTGAGTCCCAAAGAAGTTTCCAATCCTTTCCCCAGTACAACTAGGGATATTTGGGGGAAAGTTCTCTTGGAAGAAGATCACAAGGTTAGATGTTAGTAAACCCAGAGCCTTCAGAAGAAAAACAGTACATTAGTAATTACACACCTGGCTACACGTTTTTTCTGGTTTTAGATTGAAATCAGAGTCATGGATCCTTGGCCTTAGATGTGACTTGTCTGGTTCTACCCATCTCTGTCCGTTTTAGAGGGAGAGAACTGAGCCCCTTTGAGGAACACTGGCTTGTCTGGGGTCACATAGTTGAGTCCCAATAGTCCAGTGAGAAGGAAGGGTTGACCTAATTCTCACTGTTCTGTTTTGGGCTCTGGGCTTGTTTGCATAGCCAGCCAGGTCTCATCTGCCCTGGCATTAGCATGGTGGGCCTTTCTCCATAGGCGTGACTGATGGAACACTCTCGTCAGGTGACTGGCGGAGTTTCTAGGGGTGCTGACCCCTGTGGTCCTGATACCATTCCCAGTACCCCAGAGATAAATACCCCGAGACTATATGGGGCTGCCCCAGAGACTCAGATTTGGTGCTTTCCAAAGGGACCCTGTCTAGCTCTGTGAATGGTTCTGCCAGCCTGGGTGGAGTGTGGGGGCCTGGCTTATGTGATGGGTGACTGGGCAGCCAGCTGCCCCATCCTGCCTCCAGATGCCAAATGTCTGTGCCGAGGGTTCTTCCCCCAAGGGCTGGAGTTGGAATGTACAAGTTTGAGGCTCATTCTTCTCTGACATCAGAGATAAGCTGGAGGAATGGGAGGGTGATTGTGGGAGGAGATGGTACCAGGTTGTCAAGTCTCCAGGCAGCAGCTCTCACGGAATGGTATGCAGAACAGAGGTGGGGGCTCCGCTCATGCAGCCGATCTGAACTTGACAGAATGAAATAGTAATGGGTTGAGACTCGTGTTTATTTTTCTATTGACACATCAGTCAGTGACAGTGAAATTTTAACGTGAGGATTTGTAGGATGCTTAGAATGAGAAAAAAATTTACTACTTGAGATCCTGTTAAAATTTGTAGTGGAAGAGAAAAAATTAAAAAGTGAGACTCTAATCTGCCACTTTATTTTGTATGCGGCTGTAGTAAGTGGGATAAGGTAGTAAATAGGCTGTTTGTTTTTTAAGTTAATTTATTTGTCTGCACTAGGGTCTTTGTTGCAGCACATGGGATGTTCATTGCAGCGCATAGACTCTAGTTGTGGTGTGTGGGCTTGGTTGCTCCAAGGCATGTATGATGTTAGGTTCCCCATCAGGGATTGAACCTGTGTCCTCTGCATTGCAAGGTGAATTCTTAACCACTGGACCACCAGGGAAGTCCCTAGGCTGTTTTTATAAAACACATTCTGGAATTTACCACATCTCAGAGGCATGAGCTTCCCTGGTAATTCAGGTGGTAAAGAATCTGCCTGCAATACGGGAGACCTGGGTTCGATCCCTGGGTCAGGAAGATCCCCTGGAGAAGGGAATGGTTACCCACTCCAGTATTCTTGCCTGGAGAATTCCATGGATAGAAGAGCCTGACAGGCTACAGTCCATGAGATTGCAAAGAGTTGGACATGACTGAGTGACTAACATTTTCACTTTTTTCACTTTTCAGAGGCAGTACACAAATAAAAAGTTCTTTAAAGTGGGACAGGATACTGGGTTTGCATCATAACAGTGCTAATCTTTGATTGGGTACAAGGTCTGCATCCTTAAGCTTCTACTTGTCTCATATATTTTCTTTCTACTCCCAATGCTGAATTTTATTTATTTATTTACTTTTGGTTGTGCTGGGTCTTTGTTGCTGCACAGGCTTCCTCTAGTCGCAGGGGCTACTCTTCATTACAGTGCACAGGCTTCTTATTGCAGTGGTTTCTCTTGTTGCAGAGCACAAGTTCTAGGGCATATGGGCTCAGTGGTGGCTCCCAGGCTCTAGAGCACGTGCTCGATAGTTGTGTACACAGGATTAGTTGCTCTATGGCATGTGGGATCTTCTGGGATCAGGGATCAAACCCATGTCCCTTGCATTGGCAGGAGGATTCTTTACCAGGGTCACCAGGGAAGATCCTGTCTCATATTTTTAAGTAAATTAATTGGTTCAGGCTTTGCAATTCAACACATGTTTGAGATAGTGAAGGACAGGGAAGCCTGGTGCACTGCAGTCCATGGGGTCGCAAAGAGTCAGACACGACTTAGTGACTGAACTACAACAAAAACAGTCCTCAGAAGATGGCAGCATTTGCCTGAGGTGCTCAGGATATAAAATGGTGACTCAGAGATGAACAGGACATGGGACTCTGTCCTCACGCAGTTCCCAGACTAGAAAGGGCAGAGGACAGAATACAGTCCTGCATAGTGTGAGTGCACCTTCCCGTCACAAAGGGCTGAACTGAAAGTTCTGCTAGCTCTGGAGGTGTCCAGCCTGTTCCTTGCTGTTTTCAGGGTCTGGCAGTACCTGCACACATGTATGCTTAAGAAATATTTCCTGAATGAATAAGGGTTTATTAACTGCATCTCCTTCTGTTTCTGATCAGTTATATTTCCTAATTTAGGATTTTCCATAGAAGGACTGTCAGGGTTTGCCTGTATATTTATTTAGATTTTTAATATGTTGAATAAAATTCTTTCTGAAGCAACAATGTTCAAGTTGCACAAACAAGGCAATGATATAGGATTTCATGGAGCCTGAGTGTTATTTATTCCCATTGCTATAGCCACATACACATGCAATGTGGATGTTCAGTACCATTTTGTGGACTGAAGTAATGCATGTCATCCAATAAGTATATGAGTGTGTGCTCGATGTCATTAGTCACCGTGGAAACACAAATTTAAGCTACAATGAGATACTAGTAGGCACCCACCAGGATGGCCAAAACGAAAAAGATTGATGGTACCAAGTTGTGGGGAAGATGTGGAGCAGCTAGAACCCTGCAGATGAGAGTGTAAGGTGGTACAGCTATTTTGGAAAACTGGCACTATCGATCTGTGAATATCAAGTGTACATCTACTGGTGACTCAGCAGTTAATCTTGGGTTAATATTAAAGAGAAATGAGTGTATATATCCACCAAAAGAATGTATATAACAGCTTTATTCAAAAGCCCTGAACTGAAAATAGACCAAATGATACAAATAAGAATGTTCAGTTCATTTCAGTCGCTCAGTCAGGTCCAGCTGTTTGTGACTGCCGCACACCAGCCTTCCCTGTCCATTACCAACTCCCGGAGCTTGCTCAAACTCATGTCCATTGAATTGGTGATGCCATCCAACCATCTCATCCTCTGTTGTCCCCTTTTCCTCCCACCTTCATTCTTTCCCAGCAACAGAGTCTTTTCCAATGAGTCAGTTCTTCACATCAGGTGGCCAAAGTATTGGAGTTTCAGCCTCAGCATCAGTCATTCCAATGAATATTCAGGACTGATTTCCTCTAGGATGGACTGGTTGGATGTCCTTGCAGTCCAAGGGACTCTCAAGAGTCTTCTCCAACACCACAGTTCAAAAGCATCAATTCTTTAGTGCTCAGCTTTCTTTATAGTCCAACTCTCACATCCATACAGAACTACTGGGTAAACCATAGTTTTGACTAGACAGACCTTTGTTGGCAAAGTAACATCTCTGTTTTTTAATATGCTGTTTAGGTTGATCATAGCTTTTCTTCCAAGGAGCAAGCTTCTTTTAATTTCATGGCTGCAGTCACCATCTGCAGTGATTTTGGAACCCCCAAAATAAAGTCTACCACTGTTTCCATTGTTTCCCCTTCTATTTGCCATGAAGTGATAGGACTGGATCCCATGATCTTAGTTTTCTGAATGTTGAGTTTTAAGCCAACTTTTTCACTCTCTCTCTCACTTTCATCAAGAGGCTCTTCAGTTCTTCTTCGCTTTCTGCCATAAGGATGGTGTCATCTGCATATCTGAGGTTATTGATATTTCTCCCGGCAATCTTGATTCCAGCTTGTGCTTCATCCAGCCTGATATTTTGCATGATTGTACTCTGCATAACAGTTAAATAAGCAGGGTGACAATATGCAGCCTTGATGTACTCCTTTCTTGATTTGGAACCAGTCTGTTGTTCCATGTTCAGTTCTAACTGTTGCTTCTTGACCTGCATACAGACTTCTCAGGAGGCAGGTAAGGTGGTCTGGTATTTCCATCTCTTGATGAATTTTCCACAGTTTGTTATGATATACACACACAAAATTGGAGAATAGATACATAAATCATGGTATAGTCATATGATGGGCTATAGCGGTTGACTCTGAAGAACATCCCAGGCAGAGGGCCCAGTATGTACAAAGAAATGGAGTTTTGACAAGGCTTGGTGTTTTGAGGGGGGGCAACCTAGTATGGCAGGAGGATTGCAAGAGCCAGGGAGGAGGCTTGTAGGGAGAGAGATTGGAAGGTTTCTTGGCCCATTTTGTAAAAGGCACTGTGGTAGCCGTTAATGTTATTAGCCACATATTTCAGATTCTCTCCCTCTGGCCACTTGGTAAGATTTTACTCCTGGCCCTTTGTGGTTGAGTGGGACCATGTTTCCGTGTTTTGTTCCAGTTGGTGGGTTGTAACAGGAAGCAATGTGTGTTACTTCTAGGCAATGCATTTAACTGTTATCAATTCAATTCAGTCTCTTAGTTGTGGCCAACTCTTGGCGACCCCATGAACCGCAGCATGCCAGGCCTCCCTGTCCATCACCAACTCCTGGGGTCCACCCAAACCCATGTCCGTTGAACTGGTGATACCATCCAACCATCTCATCCTCTGTCGTTAACTGCTATAGTGAGAACTTTGAAGGAGTTCTCTCTTCCTCTCTTGCAGTTGATACTGTTTGGGAGGTGGCTGCTCCATTAGCCTGGCCCTTAGGAAGACCAGAGATCTCTTGAGGTTGGACATATATAGTGTGAGAAATAAACTTTGTAGTTTTAGGTTGCTAGTTACTACTGAAGCATGTTTTTATCTATTTTGGTTGATACAGACCTTGATTACAATGTCAATTGTATTTGTTCATTAATTCATTCAACACACTGAGCTTCTGCTCTACACTAACCACTATTCAAAATGCTGGAACAAATATAGTCTCTTCTTTTGGAAACTTTCATCCTATTGGGGAGTATAGAAGACATGCAAATTCATAGATAAGGTAATTACAGATTGCAGTAAGAGCTGTAAAGGAAATAAACAGGCTAGTGACTGTTATATTCCTTTACAATGTAAAGGAATCATGGAGGGGAGTGGAGATGGACATCAAGAGGGGTTGCTTCATTTGAACTGAGACCCAAGGATGAGAGGGAGCTGTCATGCCAAGAGCCACAGGAATAATGTTCCAGGGAAAAGCCTTCAGGAAAGGGCCTGCTGGGTCTGAGTCACAGAAAGTAGATCTTTGTGTCTGTAGGAATGTAGGGGAGGGAGAGGAAGGCAGGGAGAGTATGTTGCAAATAAATTGCACATGGCCTGCTTGGTGTGTTGAAAGGTCACTGTCTTTGCTTTGTTGTAGGCAAGGGCAAAGTTGCTAGGGAACTGTTGACCAAAATGCTGTCTATGGCCAGGGTTAGGGTTACAATGATAACTGCTTGCTTGAATTGTCTCAGAACAGGAGGTCCCAATAAGGAGCTTGGTGCTGCCACTGGAAGACTAACCAGTAGAATTCAGGAGGGGCCAAAAGGAGGGAGAAGATGACCAATCTCCCAGAATCCTTGTTGCCAGAATCCATCTTTGCTGAGAGATGTGCACACTACTAGGAAGGACCCCGAGTCAGACTATGGGCCAAGTAAGATGATTGGTCAGAGACAACCTGGAAACTAACCCCATCACCATAAAACCTGAGACTGAGCCAGGTGGCAGAGCAGTTCTCTTGGGTTCCATTACTCTGCTGCTTTCCGCCTGGGCTCCCCTTTCCAATAAAGTCTCTAGCTTTGTCAGCATGTATGTCTCCTTGGATAAAAGTCTAGTCTTGAGCCCTAGAAGGGGTCCCCCTTCCTGGAACAAAGCTAAGGAGTTACATTAGTAGGGTGATGATACTGGCTTGAGAATGTTGATAATAAAAGTGGAGGCAAGGGTAGATATTTGATATGTATGGAGTAGAATCCACAGAATTTGTTAGTGGATTGAAAATGAGGAATGGTAGGCTGAATAATTGCCCTCAAAGATATCCAGTCTTAATCCCTGGAACCTATAGATGTTACTTTACATAGCAAAAGGAACTTTGCAAGTGTGGTTAAGGTAATGAATCTTGAAGATGAGATTATTCTGGGTTATGTGGATGGGCACTGAATGTAATCACAGGTGTTTTTATTTATCTATTCAGAAGATGGAGGCAGAGAGAGATTTTGCTGTGAAGAAGAAGGCAAAGTGGAGACTGAAGAAGGATGCTCCACTGCTGGCTTGAGGAATGCAGCTTTAGAGGCTGGAAAAGGCAAGGGAATGGATCCTCTTCTAATTGCTCTGGAGGAGCATGGTCCAGCTGACACTTTGATTTTGGCTCAGTGAATCTGACTTCAGTATTCTCACCTCAAGAATTCTGAGAGAATACATGTATGTTATTTTTTTTATTGTGGCAAATTTTACATAATTTAAAATTTATCAATTTAACTATTCATTAAGTTTACAAACCAGTAGCATTAAATACATTCACAGTGTTGTATAACATCACCACTATCTTTGGCTTAAAAACCTTCATCATCTCAATAAAAACTCTGAACCCATTAAATAATAACTCCTTATTCCCCCCCTCTCCCCTACTCCTGGTAACCTCTATTCTACTTTTTGTCTCTGTATTTGTCTATTCTAGATACTTCCGGTAAGTGGAATCATACAATATTTGTTCTTCTATTCTGGCTTATTTCACTAAAGCATAACGTCTTCAAGGTCCATCATGTTGTAACATATATCAAAATTTCATTCCTTTTAAAAAAAAATTCATTCCTTTTTATAGCTGAATATTACATGTGTTGTTTCAAATCAGTGCTGCTAAGTCACTTCAGTCGTGTCCAACCCTCAGTGACCCCATGGACTACAGCCTTCCAGGCTCCTCCATCCATGGGATTCTCCAGGCAAGAGTACTGGATCGGGTTGCTATTGCCTTCTTAAATCACTGAGGTTGTGGCAATTTGTTATAGTACCTGTAGGAAACTGATACATGAGGGAGAGAAAAGAAGGTATTAAGGATGACCCGCAGGTGGTGCTAGTGGTAAAGGACCTGTCTGCAAATGTAGGAGATGTAAGAGACGTGGGTTCTATCCCTGGGTTTGGAAGATCCCCTGGAGAAGGGCATGGCAACCCACTCCAGTATTTTTGCCTAGAGAATCCCCTGGACAGAGGAGCCTGGAGGGCTACAGTCCATAGGGTCACACAGAGTCAGACACGACTGAAGCGACTTAGCACCCATGCAGGCTTTTGGCTTGAGGACTGAATGGATTGAGATGCCATTTACTGGGAAAGAGAAGACTCAGAGAACAACAGATTCAGGGTAGGAAAATTACAGGCTCTGTTTGGGCCATACTGTTTGAGATATCTGCTGGACTTCCAGAGCTGTTAAGGAGATAAGCAGACATCTGACTATGGAATTCTGAGGGGAGGGCAGAACGGGAGAGCTACACTCTGGAGGTGTCACCACATAGAGATGGTGCTTAAAGCCAGTAGCCTGGTCGAGGCTTCCCAGGGAATGTGTGCAGAGAGGAAAGGAGGGGACTCAGTTACCAGCACGTGAAGGTGGAGGCAACCTAGCCGGCTGAGAAGGATCAGCAAGGGAGGGGAAGAAAACTCAAGAAAGTTTTGTATTATCAGAGTTTTGGTGAGGAGGGCATGACCCATCAGGCTTGGAGAGACCAAATAAAGGGAGGACATGACCTGTGAGAGCAGAGTTTGAGGTGGGGAGCAAGGGGCAGAAGCCAGAGAGGAAAAAATTAAGGTACAAGAAAGAAGGTTTTAGCCTTCTTAATGCTTGGAAGAAATTTTGCTGTGAGAAGGAGCAGAAAAATGGGGTAAGGTGGAATTCAAAACTTTTTAAAGTTGGAAATATTGTTGTAGTTTTCAATGGCTGCCTAGCAAGTACCCTATAAATAGTGGCTTTAAGCAATAATCCTTATATTCTATTCCATGATTACTGTGGGCCAGGAATTTGGTCAGAGATTGGCTGGATGATTCTTTTGCTCCAGTTTGTATTAACTGGAGTCATTGTTAGTATTCAGCTCTTGAAGAGGTTGGTTTTGAGGGTTCAAGATGGCTTCACTCACAGGTCTGGCATCTGGTGGATATGGGCTTCACTTGCCTGTCATCTGGAGTGCCTGCTTGTGGCCTCTCTAGTATGATGGCCTCAGAGCTCCAAGAGGGAGTGTCCCATGACAAGATAGAAGCTACCTAGACTTTTATGACTAATGTTTAGGAGTCAAAGACTATCACTTTGGCTGTATTCTGTTGATCAATCTAGCCAGAAGCCCAACCAGATTAAGGGTTGGGACATAGTTCCTGCCCTTTGGTGGAAGGACAGTCAGAGAATTTGCAGCTATGTTTTAAATCCCCACAGATCAGAACATGTTTGCAGGCTGGGTGAGAGTGCACCATGAGATAGGGAGAGGTGAATGATGTGAAAGAGAGAGGAGCAAACTTTAGGAATCAAGTCCTTCGCAGGTCACAAGGGGACAATACTCAAAGGCTCGAGACTGAGCACTGTTCTCACCAGGACAGGAGGGAAGAAGAACGTGGTGAGGAAGGATCTGGAGTGAAAAGATGAGACTGCTCCCCTCTGATGACTTCACTGTGCCCAGTAATGTATAGGTCATTACATTACAAATCATGAGCTAAGGGTAAGTGCTGAGGATTGAGAAAAAAGAAGCTGTACAGCACAGTGATTTCAGAAAGTGGGAACATTAGGTATTTGTTTGAAAAGCAGATTTTAACAGTGCTGCCTTTCTATTATTGCCAAAAGGAATATAGATAATACTCTTTGTGACCCCACGGACTGTGGCCCACCAGCCTCTTCTTTTTTTTGGGGGGAGGGGGGGAGTCAAGTCATTTATTTGTCTTTTACATGAAAACAAAATTGAGGGAGGGCGAACAAGAGGGGAACTAGCTGGCTGCTCAGATTTTTCTGTAGTCAGAATGGGGCAGCCGGCCTTGAGACAGGATAGAATCTTCCAGACAAGAATACTATGCCATTTCCTACTCTCGGGGCTCTTCCTGACCCAGGGATTGAACCTGTGTCTCTTGCATTTGGCAGGCAGATTCCTTACCACTGCACTATCTGGGAAGCCCTAAGTATCTGATGATCAATCCTGAGTAATATATTAATAACAAAACCATTTTACTGGTGATTATTAATTATGTCAAGTACTTATGTAAACTAGGGGAGATACACTAAATTCTAGGAAGTTGATGACCAATTCTTGTTCACCACATTCCTTTCGATGGGAGGCATTTGCTGTTTCTGTTTTATTGCTTGGGGGAATTAGGATTAATTTCATAAATTAAGCCTGAGGAAGAACCCAAGATTAGAACTCTGAGATCATTTCTTTTTTTAGGAGTATGGAGAAAATGAAAAATACCTGCCTGTTTTATTTAAGAGGCTGTTTGGATCACCAACTCCTGAGTGTAATTAAAAAGAAAAATCTGGCAAGAGTTTGTCTTGAGTGAGGTTACTTGGTAGGTGGTGTCCTTTTGTAAATGATGCTTTCATAGTTGAAAACATTTGTATTTCTTGTTGTGGAATTGCTTTTAGAAGGACTATGATATGCACAGAAAACAATCAATAGAATTACTTTTATTTACTAGAGCATTCACAAAAATATTTTATCAAAATCTCATAACTCACCTTATTTAGTTTTAGATATTTCCAAAAGCTGAATTCCCATGAAAACAATGAAGATTCATCCAGTCAGGATATCCCAAATAAGGTGAATGAGGCTTTGCTAAGAATTTCCAAAGGGGAGTTTTGACAATGCACCATTGCAAAGATCCGCATGTACTTCATAGAATTACATCGTACCAGGAGTGATTGAGATATTAGATCACCCAAACCAAACTCGTTGTCTGTGTCCACTGATTATTATCTATGCCTTCTCTGCCTCTAGTATTCTTTATATTTATTAATCAACTGGGTTTCCATCCCCCCAACTAGCAAAGTTAGTTTTACAACCCTATTTTAAAAACATTTCTTTCTTTATTTGGTTGCACTGGGTCCTAGTTATGGTACACGAGGCCTTGTTAGTTGCACATGTGAACTCTTAGTTGTGGCAGGTGGGATCTAGTTTCCTGACCAGGGATCATGCCCTGGCTCCCTGTATTGGCAATGCAAACTCTTGGCCACTGGACCATTAGGGAAGTCCCAGAATGCTGATTTTGAATTGAGTTCATGGTTACTTTGAATAAAGACCAAATATTTCAATCTCCCTTGTAGCTAATTGAAGCTGTATGACATAATGCCTGAAGCTAAAGCAGCCACCAAAGAGATGACACCAAAGTCACACCATGAGATGGCAGAGGAAAAGGTTAAAAGGATGTGGGTCTCTGACATGTACATACATAATGCCTTTTTGGTCTGGGCTTGCCTTTAGAGTTTTAGGTGGAAGAGAAAAAACTTCTTGCTTGTTTATGAGTCACTATTATTTTCGGTTTTCTGTCACTTGTAGCTTAACAATTCTAACTGAAATATGTAAAAATTGTGTGTGTGTGTAATTTAACTACATTGGTTGAATTATTATTGACTGAACCCTAGCAAGGCTTGAAAACTCTCGGCCCAGTGGCTGCATCACGTTCTCAGATACATGGGACACATATTCACGTATTTTAAAGATATGGGCATGGGTGAGCTTCATGAAGCCCTGTGGTTTCACATGTCTGGCTGTGACCATGCACATTGTCTGCCCCTGAACGTACTTGCATTTACAGCCCCTTATCCTGGAGTATTGTTTCCCAGTGACTCAGTGGTAAAGAATCTGCCTGCCAATGTAGGAGACACAGGTTTGATCCTTGGATCAGGAAGATCCCCTGGAGAAGGAAATGACAATCCCCTCCAGTATTTTTGCCTGTGAAATCCCATGAACAGAGGAGCCTGGTGGGCTACAGTCCATGGAGTCGCAAAGTCAGAGATGACTTGGTGACTAAATAACAACAACAACATCCTAGAGTGGACTCAGCTGGGTTATAAACAGTTGATTATTCAACAGCTTCTTGCAGAGTGTTTGACTGCCCATTTGTTCTCCTGATGTCTACTGGTTTCAAAGAACCATCTGTAAAGGGAGGCAAAGGTTAGAATAAAAACATCTCACTCAGCCTCTGAAAGTGCCGCTCAGTCCCTGAGGAAGGGTCACCTCTCCCTGGTGGAATTGGCATCAATCATTTACATGCAATGGCAGGAGCTGGGCCAACCCTGTATAGGGGTGAGAGTGGGAGTGGGTAGGGTTGTCTCCGGTCACCGTTGGGTGTTTGCGCTATTTGGAAGAAGGCACAATTCTTTCCCCTCCTAAATTCCGCCTCTGTCCCATTTGCAGTCAAATGTCATATTGAACAAGTAGGTCAGCAGTTAGGTCTAAGATTTTAGCAAGAAATTTTCTTCATTTTGTTGTTGGAAATCTGATGTGATGTAATTGGGAGGAAAAAATGTCTATGGAGTTTTGTAGGTCTGACCTAATATGTTCTGGGAAAAATCACCTCAGGGGTATATTATTACGTATAAAGACAGTCTAGGGCTCTCTGCTCACAAGGACTTGCCGTTCACGTGGGAATATCAAGAGCTGTACTCAAGTCAGAGGTCTGGGTTCACATCCTCACTTTCCACATTTTAGCTGGTGACCTTGATTAGTTGCTTGACCTCTCTGTACACAGTTATGGTGAGTGCTGGAGTCTTCTCAGCCCTGTCAGAGAGCCAGGTGTTTGAATCTCTTCCCAACTCTGATGTCATCTTGGGTCATGTTGGCTGTGGTAGGCATCTTTAAACCAGGGAAACTGGCAAATTGGGGCTCCCTCCTGCCCATGGAGTTATTAAAAATTTACCAGGTCTCCCTGTACTTTTCCAAATCTGATAATACCTATCAGGGGCTGATAATACCTATCTCAGCCAGAGGATGAATGGAATGACCTTGTGGGAAGCACAAGTGATAGCCCCTAATACGTGTTAGTTTCCTAGTTCTTTTAGCCATGGATCGTTAGCAATGTTACTGTTGAGACTGCTCTTTGGGGAGGCAGAAGCTGACTTCACTGGCTCTAAGGTGGCTGAACCATTTCACCTCTCAGTATTCCTTTGGCCCCTGGGGCATATTTGACTGCCACAGCAGCTTGTCATCCTACCCTGAAATTTGAGTTATATGACAATAGGTCCTGACACAGATAATGCGGTTGTGTTGGCAGAATGATGACAGAGTTTTGAGAGAAAGGCAAAGATATGGTAGAAAGGCCTGGAGTGTTACAATGAAGTGGGGGATGCACCCTGACCTGACTGAGGAGGTGGGGGAATGGACAATAATCACTGAAACCTGGGATATAAGGGGCTACAAGAAACCACCCAGTCTTAAACCCTTGCTTTTCAGCTGAGGAGACAGATATTCTTAGATCAAGGCTTGATCTTCCTCTACCGTTGTTTTTCCGATTTCCTTTTTGACCAGGCTGTTGCTTTTAGCTTTTGATTATGGTAAAAAAATGATCACATTCAGACTCTGTAAGAGAATTTTGTAAATAGGATCAGAAAAGCAAACAGGGAAACATCTTAAAATAGGAATATAAACTGGTGCTGCCACTGTGGAAAATAGTATGGAGGTTCCTAAAAAAAAATGATAAATAGTATAAATAGAATTACCACATGATCAAGCAATTCCACTTGTGGGTATTTATCTGAAGGAAATGAAAACCACTATCTAGAAGAGGTAAGTGTACCTTCATGTTCACTGTAGCATCATTCACAATAGGTAAGATGTGGAAACAATTCAAGTGTCCACTGACAGATGAATGGATAGATCTACACAGTGGAATATTAGTCATAAAAGAAGGAAATGCTGCTATCTGTAACAACATGGATGGACCTGGATGGTTTTATGGCAAGTGAAATAAGTCAGACAGAAAAAGATTTTAATAAATACTGTATAATCATATTTATACGTGAAATCTAGAAAAACTGAACCCCTAGAAACAGAACAAATTGGTGGTTTCCAGAGGTGGGGAGTGGAGAATGGAAGAAATAGGTGAAGATGGGGGGGGGAAAAAAAGGAAAAAAAAGAGAAAATGTCTTAAAAGATGAAGCATTATGTTCCATTGTGTGGCCCAGGTGATTATCTGGGGAACCTGTTCTCACAGTGGATGACAGGAGTGCAAAAGGGCAGTCAAACTGTACAAGCGCATGAGGGCCTCTGCTCACATCAATCACTAACATCCGATTGTTCAAAGGAAGTCAAGTGGCCAAATCCACACAATGGGCCAAGAGGTATGTACTACCAACACCTGGGAGGGGGGGAAGTATCCAAATTATTACACAAACTTCTTTGAAAATAAGCATATAAATATTTTATAACTGAATGTTCTCATTAAAAATAATAATGTTGGAACTTCCCTCGTGGTCCAGTGGTTAAGTCTCTGCATTCCCAATGCAGGGGCTGAGGGTTGGATCCCTGGTTGGGGAACTAAGATCCCATATGCCACACAGCATGACCAAAAAATAAAGATTTAAAAATATGAAAAAAAATAATGTTTCATCTTTGAATTGCATTTGATAGTTTTTTCATTAACATTTATTTCTTTGGCTGCACCAGGTCTTAGTTGTGGCCTGTGGGATCTTTAGTTGCCGCACGTGGGATCTAGTTCCCTGACCAGGGATTGAACTCCGGCCTTCTGAGATGGGAGTACAGAATCTTAGCCACTGGACTACCAGGGAAATCTCTGTGTTTTATAGTTTTTGAAACATCTTTGCAGTCATTCTGTCATATATTCTTTCTGGTAACCCAGTGATTTGGTGGGGAAAGCAGCACCCCCATTTTTAAAGATGTGAAAATTCTGGCTGCATTATTTTCCTAGAACTGCCATAAAATTTTACCTTAGGCCAGGTGGCTTCAAATAGAAATTTGTTCTTTTGCAGTTCTGGAATCTAAATGTCTAAAATTAAGATGTCAGCTGGACCGTGATCTCTCTGAAGGGTCTTGGGAATAGTGTGTTCTCGCTCTTGTGGTTGCCAGCAGTCCTTGACCTGCAGTTGCATGTGTGCGTGCGTGGTAAGTTGCTTCAGTCACGTCCAACTCTATGCGACCCTATGGACTGCCAGGCTCCTCTGTCCATGGGAGTCTCCAGGGAAGAATATTGAAGTGGGTTGTCATTCCCAACCCAGGGATCAAACCTGCGTCTCTTACGTCTCCTACACTGGCAAGTGGCTTCTTTACCACTAGTGCCACCTGGGGAGTCCTGGCTTGCAGCTACACCACTCTAATCTCTGCCTCAGTCATCACAGGGCCTTCTTTCTCCCTGTCTCTGCCTGTCTCTTCTCTTCTTATAAAGCCCCCAGTCATACTGGATCTAGGGGCCACCCTAATTTAGTACACCTCATCCTAACCTGATTACATCTTCAAAGACTTTATTTCCAATTAAGGTTACATTCACTGGTTCTGGGTAAACATGAAGTTTGGGGGGAAAACTAGTCAACCCATACACTGGCAAGCAGGTTTTATGGTATTTGTGTTCACAATTCCTCAGTGTTTAATGTTCTCTCCGCCAAATCCATGCCATGTGTCTTAGGCCAGAGCTTCTCAGACTTTGCTGTGTACACATATCACTTGAAGGTCTTGTTAAAATTCAGGAGGTCAGGGTGGGCCTTGGAGCTGGGACAAGGATGAGACAAGGAGGCCCTGGTGGTGAGGACCTCCTTAAATGTGCCCCGGGTGACTTGCTTGCTTCACCCTGTTCCCGGCCCTGTGGATCTGGCATCTCTAACTAGTGCTGTGGATCCAACAATACACTTTCACCAGTATTCTTGCCTGGAGAATCCCCGTGGGCAGAGTTGTCTGGCAGGCTACAGTACATGGGGTTGCACAGTTGGACACAACTGAAGTGACTTAGCACTTATGCATGCAAGCTGCAGTGTATGTGGGTTTAGTGCTCAGCATCTGACCCTCAATAGCAAACAGTGTGCTTTTCCATTTTGAAGCTGAGTGTGTGGGCTAAGTCCTAGAAGAGAAACACTGGTTCTGCTGTGTTTTTAATGCTGGGTCATGTGAACTGACCTGGCTGCTAATACTGATTTTTTTGGAACATTGCAGGTATCTGAGCCCCTTTGTAAGCCCCTCCATCAGACCTCCATCCCTGAGCCTCACCAGTTCCTGGAAGACCTCACTATTTCAGCACTGGCTGTCCCACTCTCCACTATGTTGCCTGAAAGAACGTCCTTGTTCTCTTGCAATAGTCACAGTGGGCACAAGTCAGGGCTTCCTTTACAAGGCAGGTGCTGGGCCCAAACCAGCCACTCTACCACCAACCCGTATGTGTGGGGCCTGGGCCCCCAGGCCCTGTTGCATTCCCCATCCCTTCTTTTCTCAAAGATATACAATTCTTTTCCCCTTCTGGGACCTCATTTGCCATCCTTGCTTCGCTGTTATGGGCCCTATTTGGGGCCAACAAGGACACAGGCTTGGGGCTTTGGGCCCTGCTCTCCCCTGAGGCCCTGGGGCCCCTCACAAGAGGCTCTCCCCATCCCCTGGCACATTCCTGCCTCTGGGGATCTCAGAGAGCAGCCAGAGGCTTGCCTCCCAACTTTCAAGGGAGGAGAAGAGAAACAACACCCTGCTGGGTCCTGGACAGCACTGTCATTTGAGGTCCTCTGTAAAGGAGGGACTGTGGGATTTTCTCTCTGTAAGGACTGGAGAAACTGAGGCCTGCAAGGTCACATAGCGGCGAGTCAGAAGGAAGGAAATTCATTTAGTTGAAAATCTCTTTTGACAGTTGTTAGTGAGGAGCATGAGCAAATCTGAAGAGAAACCTCACATTCCCATTCTGTTTACATTCTGTTTACAGAAGGGCTGCTCTGAGGGAACTGGGTCTTCATGCAACACGGATGTCTGGGCAAATGTGGGGAGGCTCCTGGAGGCTCTCTCTAAATCTTCTGACCTAGTGTCATGTGAAGTGGCTTCTGGGAGCTCTGGGCTCCAGGGTGTCTTATTGGAATATGAACTTTCACTCAGAAGATTTCTGCTCTGAATAAATCTGAGAATCCATCACCCCAAGGCCAGCAAGAGTTCAGGGCAGTGCAGGCGTTTGTGAGGAGGGAGAACCCACAGGCTGGTTTTGTTCTCTTTGCTGGAGCTCAGTACTTCCCCTTGGATTCAGGGAGGAACCCGCTATTGAGAAAGAGGATAGGGAAACTTGAATACAAGGAAGGGCTATGTGCAGACCATCAGCTCTTCTAGGATTTTCAGGGTCCAATGGCTCTTGGAAGTAAGGGGCATGAAGAGGGGAAAGGGGGTGGAAAAGAAAAGGAGGCAGCTTTCTCCCACCCTTACCATCTAGAGAGATTTTGGGGTGATAGCAAGGGATGAGGAGGAAGTAGGAAACCACATGCTGTGTGGGAAAATAATGAAAATCATATGTATGTCATTATCTCACATGATCAGCTCTCCTGTGATTTTATAAAAATCATGTGTTTGTGTGGGAAAATAATGAAAGAATGTATTTCATGTATATTTCATTGTTTCACATGATTTTGCTGCCTCTTCTCTTCCTCTGGTCAGCCTGGAATCTCTCAGGGAGGTTGGAGGGGTAGAAAAGGAGCCTCCTTTTCTATTTCACTTTTTGCTGAATGTACTGAAGTGAAAAAAAAAAAGTCTTTACTTACAAGTGAATTAAAAAAATTGTACTGAAGTGAAAAAAAAAAGTCTTTACAAGTGAATTAAAAAAATTGTTTAAAAATTTTAAGCAATTTCAGAATGTCTTGCTTCTAATGCCTGCAACTCAAAGATGAGTTTTCAAATGAGAGACTCATCTGCTTACTTTTTCGACCTTGGGACTGAAAATGAAACTTTCCCAGAATCAAAATACTTGTGAGGCAACTCACTTGTCTGGCACCCAGACCTTTCTGATACCCCTGCACCTCCCTAGCTCCTAGGAGGCAACCAACCATCTAGCTTCCCTGGCCCTCCCCAACCAGTGTGTGAAATGGGGACACTGAGCTCAGGAGAGGCCTGCATTGGGCCTGGGGTTGGAGTAGGCATTTCAATGCTGCGCAGGTTTGGTGGGGTTTGCTGGGCTAAGGTCAATGGTCTCTGCAGTTAAGACCTGCCTCTCAATCTTGTTCCATTTCTTACTCTTGCTGTGACCTTGGGCAAGTTACTTTATCTTCTGAGCCTGGTTTCTCCTTTGTGAAATGAGAAGGCAAGTCATTCCTGCCCCTTATGGGTTGATATGAGAATTGCACAAAGGGCGCAACAGTACCTGAAACCATACTCACTATCTTGTAATACCTATAATGGAAAAGAATCTGTGCCTGAAACTAATACAGTATTGAAAATCAACTGCAGTTAAAAAAAAAGAACTGCATGAAAGGATGTCTACAAACTCCACATCCCTAATCCTTATGGACCATCTAAATGAAAGATGTGCCCTTGACATTTGACCATAGATCAGAGGCCTTCTGATGCCTCTGGCTATTTTTGCTCTATGGTGCTTTTTCCAAAAGGTAGACCTGGATAAAAAGAGCTCACTATATGTCAGAAAATCTGGTGATGATCAATTGGTTTCAAAAAAGAAGTTGAAACCAATGATTAATGTTTCTAAGTCAATCTCACTGCAGAGAATATGCTCAAATCTTGGAATTGTGAGCAAAGGCATATGTTAAACCTGAAAGTTGCACTTCTTTTTTAAAATGGAGAAAATATTCACCTTTTTAGAGTCAAGAGACTGGAGATGACACAACTAGACCATATTCAAATCTGCAGAAAACTTTTAAAAAGTCATATAAAATAACAAAAAAATGCAGATTTCCCCATGTACCATAGATAAGAAAACAAGGTTGAAAGCCACACATTAATTTCAAATTTCATCATAGGAAGTCAGGTGACCTTTGCACCCAATGTAAAAAAATCTGTAAGTTGCTCTTTAGAATAGCAATGTTTATGGTTTTTGTCACACTTGCTTTTTCCTCTCGGATGTTGCTGTATAGTCATGGAAGAAATGCTCCCTTACAGGTCTGGTTAAAACCAGTCAACCCTTTTGAGGGTTTACATGGAAATATCAGACAACTAGGAAAAGCGGAGGAAGAAAGTTGAACCAAAGGTCTAGCTTTGGTCTAGCTTTGGTAAATTAGGCAGAGCTATGTTTGACAGCAGACAGGTAAACTGTGATATCAAGGAGCACTATTTTAATCTAGGGCCCAGCTAGGTTCTAAAATAATGGGGCCCAGGACTATGGAGAAATGACCACCAAGTTCAACACCGTTCACTTGGCACTGGTTTCTGTATAGAATGTTTCAAATTCAGTTCTTTATGACATGGACCAGATTAGTCAAGTGCCTGAGGCACAATTAATCTTTAAGCTAGGCCTCAGAAGTTCAGGTATTGCCTGAGGATTCTTCACTAACATTCACTTCTAAGGTGAGGCTGAAAGAGGAACTTCCAGTGACAACTTCTGCCTCAGGGCTGAAGAGTGCCCAGCCAAGGATGTCTTGAGGTGGCCCCCTGAATTGCAGAGATCTGTCTTCTCAAATAGCTCTGTTGGAAAATAAAGTAACAGTGGATGTCTTTGGGCATCTGAGGTCCAGCCAGGCCCCCTAAGGTTTGCATCCTAAAAGAACTTCAAAGTGGAAAGGGAGTCTCGGCCTTAACCTTGCAACCCATATCCTTTGTGTGACAGAAGAATATTTATAAAAACATAATAAAATACATCTCATATATCCTTCTATCCCCAGTACTGCTTTCTACTTTCTTAAAATTCACTCATCCCAACAGTGACAAACCAAAACAGGAAATGACAATCGAGGCAGCTGTTAATTGGCCCATGTTCATGTCTCATGGCAGAGATGACAAAGCAAAAAGCAGAGGAAAAAAAAAGTTTGTTATCAGCTTTTGATTTACAAAAGTCAAAAGCCTTTAGGGGAAAGGCCATGAGTCATATGTTGCTCAGTTGCTAAGTCATGTCTGACCCTTTGTGACCTCATGGACTGCAGCATGCTAGGCTCTTCTGTCCTCCATTGTCTCTCAGAATTTGCTCAAATTCATGTCCATTGAGTTGGTGATGCTATCTAGTCATCTCCTGGAGTAAGAAATGGCAACCTGCTCCAGTATTCTTCCCTGGAAAATTCCATGGATGGAGGAGCCTGGTGGGTCACAGTCCATGGGGTCACAGAGTCAAGCAACTGAGCACACACAATCATTAGACACAAATCTAAGAGAACACTGCTGAGTGGTAAGAGCAAGGCTTCCCTACCCCACCCACCCACCAGCCAAAGGCCCAGTAGACGGAAGTCTCTAGGGATGCCAAGAGCTCTTAAATTTGGTGGGCTTTGGGGATGGGCTGTCCTGCTCTTCTCTCCCTTACTGGCTGCAATGGAAACTTTGCTGGAAGCCTCGATGCATGTGGTGGTTTTATGAAGAAAGAACTGGACCCATCTTCTTGAGCCCCAACCCAGAGTAGAAGCTTTGGAGACATGAAGCAGTTTTGAGGAGTGGGATTCCCAGAACCCATGTGTTTTCACGTCTTTAGAAGGACTTAAAGGTGGCTGGAATGGAATGGGACTTGCAGCAGGGTAGGGGGCAGTAACTGTCCAAGACAAGAGGGGTCAATGATCACCTTGGCAGATGTCACTCTGGACTCATGACACCAAGGGCCTCTACTCTGACACCTTGTCACCAACTAGTACAGGTAACCCCACCTTAACCCAGATCTGCACCCTAGACCTTCATCCCCAGGACATGAGAATATTCAGGGCTCCCTCTGCCATTTTCACAAGATGGGAAGGTAAAAGTACTTCTGTTAAGGAAAGACGTATTTCTTTTCATATCTGAGTTTGGGGAATAAGATTTGTCCTTACTACATGTGCTACCTGGCTTTCCTCCGACTTAACAACCAAGCCATAAGCACACAGGCAGCTTCCAACCCTGTACGTGCGGGCTTTTCAACTCACAGGTGGGGCCTTAGAGCAATGCCAAGTAAGGTGCTCTCTCCCACCCCACATTTTAAGTTAACTGAGGCTCCTTCCACCACAGGTGGCAGAGGGAAGAGTTGGGGGAGGGATGCACTAGGCAAGGTGTCTGAAATAAGGAGAGGGTCTGGGTGTCCATGGGAATATGTGCTGTCAGCCTGGAGCGTACACACGTTTCGGGCCGTGGACCCAGCTCCGGGGAGGCTGCCCTCTGTGTAGGCCTGCTTTGCTCACTCCTGGCCGCCGGTCAACTTGTGGAACAGGTCCTCGTCAAGCGTTTCATTCTGGTCCTTGGAGCGGGTGGACAGGAAAATGTAGCCTCCGATGTACTCATGCACGACTTTGCAATCCGCACTCAGGCAGGTGAATGCAATGGAGACGTTCTGGTCAAACTCGATAGCCACCTGGAAGGGGAAGGCATAGGTACGCTTAAACCTGACAAGGATGGATCGAAAAGAAGCCGCTTGGCTAGAGATGGTCCAGAGCTGAGGACTACTGAGGTGCTGACAGATAGTTTTCCCCAAACCCCACAAAACCCCACTGCTTGCATCAAAGCTTACAGAAAAACATCTCTGCTCTGCGTGCGCCCTCTTGTGGTGTCAACTTTGCCGCACACCTGGGAAAACGCTAAGACCTAATGCAAAGATACTTCCTGTCTGTCTCTCTTTAGATGAAAGAACTGTCTAAACACTGTGTGTGGAGGGACAGGATGCTTTGCAGAGTTTTGAGTGGAGAAGAAAAGGCTCACGTGAATTTTTCTATGGCCACAGCCCTCAGTCCTTCCCAGCTAGAAGTCATAAACTCTACACTAGAAGAAATTGAAGCTTGACGGGTTCTCTACCTTGGCTACCCACTGGAATCAGCTGACGACCTTTAAGAACTGATGATCTACATAGAAACATTCTAATTTAGAATGCTTCATTTCTCCCAATTTCTTCTTTCCATCATCCATCCAACAGTGGGTACGTATGGGCACATGTCTCACTTAGATGTGACTTACAAATTCACTTCCAAAGATCCCTTTCAGAAGATGGCCTTTCAATGAATCTTAACACAAAGTGTGCAAAATGTGTTAGTTTACTAACTGTACTTTTGTCAGACATTGGCTACTCTTTAATATCTAGAGACTAGATATTAAACAATTGGGACATACTGTCCAGTATTTACAAAGAATATACAGTAAAGCTAAAATGCATGTAACTTATACAACAATGGATATGTTGAAATGTTCTTGTACACAAAGCAAAACATCTTTGCAAAGTTCATTCTCTATTTGCAACATCTAAGCCTTTTAGATGTCCTGAGGTGACAACATATGATAAAAAGTAGAGCTAGTGAATTAATCAATTTGTAAATATCTTTGTTATAATTGATAAAAAAAGTAGCATCTTGGACATGGACTTATTAATCCATCTGAGAAATGTATGTCAGGACTTGTTCACTAGGTTGGGAGCAGAGGGGCAGGAGGAAGTATAAATGGAGGGATATATGTGGATGTGTTCATATTTATATTTTGCTTCATGTCTCATTTTTAATGGAATATTAAGGGAATGTATTTTAATCATGACTCTGCCAACATCTTTATGTAGAGGTCTATTGCCATTTTCTACTTTTACGAAATTTTTGTCCCAAGAAAGGTAGGACTACATTTTTTCCTTCTAGATTGAGTTGGTGTACTGTATTCTTGGTTATCAAATACTCATATAACTTTGGCACTTTGAAATGGTAAATATTCATGATGTGTGAAGAAGCATGATATGTAGCTGTATGATCTTAATTATATAAAAATGGATGCTTAGTTTTATAGATACACAAATGAAACCTAGAAGGACACATCAAATGGTAGACTGCTTGTGATTATGGATGACTTTGTGTTTTGCCTTTTGTGTTTTTTGGTTTCCTATTATGCACATGGTAGCTTTTAAGAAATATATGTTATTTTAAAAACCTTAAGAAAAAGAGTCACTGACTTTGGCAATTCCCAGAGTTGGATTTTTTTCCATATGGTGTTACTGAGGTATAACTGATATATCATAAACAGACCTATTTAAGGTACACAGTTGGGTTATTTTTTAAAATTGCAGTTGATTTACAATGCCATGCTAATTTCTGCTGTATAGCAAAGTGATTCAGATATATATATATACAGGGTGGGCCAAACTGTTCGTTCATTCTGTAACATCTTCTGGAAAAACCCAAATGAATTTTTTGGCCAACCCAATACACACACACACACCCCCACACACACACCCACACACATTTTTACAATAGCCTTTGCTATTATGGTTTATCATAGGATATTGAATATAGTTCTTTGTGCTATACAGCAGGTATATTGCTGTATAGCAATATACCTTGTTTATCCATTCTATATACAAAAGCCTACATCCGCTAAACCCAACCTCCCCCTCCATCCCTCCCTCAACTCTCTCCCCTGTGGCAAACATCAGTCTGTTCTCTATGTCTGTGAGTCTGTTTCTGTTTTGTAAATAGGTTCATTTGTGTTATATTTTAGATTCTGTATCATATAGTATAGCCATATAATTGTATACCATATGTACACCATTATACCATAATAATCATATGGTATTTATCTTCCTCTTTTTGACTTGTTTCACATAGTATGAGGATCTCTAGGTGCATGCATGTTGCTGCAAATGGCATTATTCTGTTCTTTTTCACGGCTGAGTAGTACTCCATTGTGTCTATGGACCACATCTTCTCCATCCATTCATCTGTTGTTGGACGTTTAGGTGGTTTCCATGTCTTGGCTATTGTGAATAGTGCTGCTTTAAACATAGAGGTCCACATATCTTTTTGAATTAGAGTTCTGTCTGGATATATGCCCAGGAGTGGGATTTCTGGATCATATGGTAATTCTATTTTCAGTTTTCTGAGGAACCTCCATACTGTTTTCCAGAGTGGTTGCACCAACTTACACCAAGAGCGTAGGAGGTTGCCCTTTTCTCCACACCCTCTCCAGCATTTATTGTTTGCTGATTTTTTGATGATGGTCATTCTGACTGGTGTGAGGTGGCGCTTCATTGTAGTTTTGATTTCCATTTCCCGGAGGTGGATTTATATGGCCTTGAGGGTATAGCAAGGTTTTTCAAGCCACTGCCTTAGAGGCCATCTAATCTCAGACCTTCATGCTACAAAAGAGTTAAGACTGTCAACAGCTGTGCTGAGAGGAATCCATGGTTCTTAAAAAAATGTGAGTCTCTTAACCTCCCTCTACACTGACAGCTTTCTACTGGAAAAATGGGAATGCCAAAGGAATGAAGTAAAGATCCTCTATCATCATTAGAAGAATGTTTTAAATCATCAGGACTCTCAGGTGTCTCTGACTCAGTCCAGCACAGCCTGTGACGTAGGTGTGGCCTGGTTCCTAGGGCACTGATGATCCGGGTGGACCTGAGAGTCCTCAACCAGTTATACCTCTTGGCAGCCAGTCAGATGAGGCCTGTTTTGGATTTATTCTGTATGATATATACATCTCAGGTGGCTTCTGCTAAGTAATTATCAGCCTAAATCTTATATAATCATACATGAGTTGAAGGAAATTAAACTACTGAGCAATTTTAGAGTCTGTCTGTATGGAGACCAAGCCAACTTATGTTAATTCAAAAGCATTTGGCCTATACTTGTTAGGGAACTGCCCAGAACTGCCTGTGATTATTTTAGCAGACAATTACCACATGCTTGTGGTTTCTAAATTCTAGGTATAAAAATACCTTCTTAAAATCAGAATAAACTGCAGTTCTGAGGGAGCACAGGTTTAATAGGTTCAACATTGAATGTATCCAGACTTTCACTTTACCTGCCGGATTTCCCAGTTTACATTCCACTGTTTCATATTTGTAAATCTCCATGTTGTAATTGGGATCCCAGTGGCTGCATCGATTCTAATCAACCTATTATATGAAATTCCCAGAATGTCATCTTTTTTGCTTCCTTTAAATCTGAAAAAAATTAATTAAAAGATGTAACTGCTTCCTGTGACAAGATGTTTATTCACACACAACTTCTTAAAAATAATACCAACATTTCTAAATCATTTCTGAAGAGTAGACAATGAGGGATTAACTTTCTGCAAAGGGCATTATTATTGTGATAGAGAGAATATGAAGGCTGGAGAGAATTAGGATGTCCTGCTGACATTATTTAAATGAAATTGACATCAGAGGAAAGCAAAATAAGAGGTAGTCAAGTCAATTAATTCAAATTAGTACCAACTGTGTATGCCAGGCACCCTTCTAGGCACTGCTTAGGCACAGTGACCTAAGCAGACAGAAAGAACATTCCTAACCTCATTGAGCTTATATCCTAGCTGGGGGACAGGGTCATGAATAAGTGAAATATATATGTCAGATAAGATCATGAATGAGAATAAAGCACAGAAGTGAGACAGGGAATAATGGCGAGGAGGTTGTTACAATTTTAAATAGAATGTCAGGGAGATCTTAGTGAGAAGGAAGATTTGATTGAAGAACTGGTGTCTATGAGGGTGTGAGTTATGTGGATACCTGGAGAAAAAGTATCTTAGGCGGAGAGCACAGTGCAAAGGCCTGAGCTCTCTTTCCCTCACCAGCCCCCTCATTCTCAAAGCCCTGCCAGGAGGCCAGCGTGGCTCCCTGCCAGGAGGCCAGGGCAGCATGAATGAGGGGCTAAGCTAAGTCACTTCAGTCGTGTCCAACTCTGTGCGACCCCATAGACGGCAGCCCACCAGGCTCCCCCATCCCTGGGATTCTCCAGGCAAGAACACTGAAGTGGGTTGCCATTTCCTTCTCTAATGCATGAAAGTGAAAAGTGAAAGTGAAGTTGCTCAGTTGTGTCCGACTCTTCTCGACCTCATGGACTGCAGCCATGGAATTTTCCAGGCTCCTCCGTCCATGGAATTTTCCAGGCAAGAGTACTGGAGTGGGGATAGGAAGTTAAATTCCAGAGTTAAGGTCCTGCAGGGCCACTGTAAGGATTTGGCCTTTACCCTGAGTGTGACAGAATGCCTTTAGATGGGGTGAGAAGAAGCCTGACAGGATTTGACTTAAAAGGATCACACAGGCTGCTAAATTGAAAACTTAGGGGACAAGCAGGAGAAGCAGAGAGATCAGGTAGGCACTCTGAACAGAGGTATGGAAGATTGTCATGAGCAGCCAAAAGTGATGGTCATTTGTGAAGAGACAGTATTCTAAAGTTAAAAAAAAGGAGAATTTTATATTCTAGACCAAATGAGAATAAACTGGATTCCAAGGAAGCCACTTAGAATTGAACAGAAAGTAAGAGGCAGGGGAGCATTTTGATCACCTGACAAGGTAGTAGGTGAGGCCGAATTCAGGTAGAGACTGCCATGCCTGGATGAATCGCAGCTTGGCTTCGACCAGGGGCATCTGGGCCACGTTCTGGTGGGCTTCCAGAATGCAGGCTGCCAGCTAAGCAGAAGTGGGAGATGTCAAATTCCCTTTAGCAGACACTGACTCTCTACAGCAAGCATCCTGTTGGCTTCAGGTCTCCAGTGAGAAGAATGAACACAAGACCCAATTGCAGCTTCACAAAGACAATTCCTTTCCATTCATTCATTGATTCACTCTCTCTCTTTTTCTATAATACATACAAATCACTGGGGAGAAGCAGGATGATCAGGTAATATGTAGGCTTGCTTTCTTTCTGGGGTCTGTGGAGTCTCCATGGGCAATGGTTCAACTCGAATCATTTTACTGTGTAACTTTCAACCCACTCTTATGGAAGCATAAATTTAAAATTTTAATTTGTGGGGACTAAATCATTCTTTCAAAATTTTTATTCTGGGAATATTGCCATGTTCAGTTAGTAGTGCAGTCATTGCGATCAAAATTAACAATTATTTGGGACTTCCTTGTTGGCCCAGTGGTTAAGAATCCACCCTCCGATGCAGGGAACATGGGTTCAATATCTGGTCGGGGAACTTAGATCCCACATGCCACAGAGCGACTAAACCTATGTGCCACAGTGACTGAGCCTGCATGCTCTAGAGCCTTTGTGTTGCAATTAGAGAGAGGGCCACTTGCCACAATGAAGACCCCTCATGCTGTAATTAAGATCCAACACAGCCAAATAAATAAACATTTAAAAAATTAACAATAATTTCTTAATATCATTTGATACCCAGTCATAGTTAAATTTCCCCATTAGCTGATTTTTCATGATGATGATCTCAATTTAATTCCCTATTCTATTTCAGAAAATACAGAATGTACTGCAAATAATCACCCCAGCCAGATTAGCAGTACCTGTTTAGACTTGTGCTTTTTTGCACACCGAGGTGACACAAAACATTCCGGGTTCATGTCCATGTTTTCGAGACCAGAAGCCACTTGAGGTGCTGAGTTCCGATTTTTCATCTTCAGAAAAGAAAGGATGTTGAGGACCTCTGGCTGGTAGGAGCTGTCTGCCATGGTTTTGCCCTTTGATGCCAAGATGCAGGCAGCCATCCATTGGGCATACTGGCTCTCCTGCAAGAAATACCAGAGGGCTGAGAAGCAAGTTCAAGTACAAAGCTGCCATGCTCGGGAACAGAGCAGGATTTGGACCATCAATCTAGAAGATGTGGGGTGGCATGCATTTGAACTGTCTGTTAATCACCTAATTTAATACCATATGAGAGTTTTTGAGTCCTGTATTGAGTTTCTAGAGACCAAGGGACTGGAGAACAGGAATGTTGACTTTGAGAAATTCTGTGTGGAGAACTTTGAATTTAAAGATGAACCAAGGACACAAAGGAGCTTCGTGGAGCACAGACAGGTGGAAACTCAAACTACTGGGGGACGTCCTTGATGTATATTCCCATTTTCATATCATGTCTTATCCCTTTACAGAAGACAGTGAGGAAAATCATTAACTGACTTCTCATATTATTTCTCTCCCGGCCTGTCCTTAGCAAAGCTTCTAATCCTATGATAGGAATCAGGTCCATTGGTGGATGTGAACCAGCTAGTTGTGGCTTCTATTGTTCTTTAATGTCTGTGCTCATTTGCTACCTCAGGGAGCAAAGGGGAGTGGTCCAGAAGCCAAGGGGATGTGGGTGAAGAGTGAAATTAATTCTTCAGGGCAACAGTAGGTGTGGTTCACTGAATCACTGGCCTCAGTCATCACCCTCCTTGCATCCACATCTCTAGCCGTGTAATTTTACAGTCCCTCCCATCAGAGCCAGAGTGTAATTTCCCATCTTTTGACTTTCAGCCTGGCCAAGGATGTGCTTTAATCAATGGAGTGTGGTTGGAAATGACAGGATACCTACCAACTGACTCCAAGCTTAAGTGTTAGGAGGTCTCACACATTCCCACTTTCCTTCTGGCACTTCTGCCATCACAATGAGAAGAGCATCCCCAGGCAGCCCGGGGCTCAAAGTAAAGCCCATGAGCTCAGCCAGTGGTAAAGAGCCAGCTGAGCCAGGTGGATGGCTTGAAGCAGATTTGTCCAGCTGCCCACAGCCTGAATCATCCAATCCCTAGTCACCTGGCAGAATGCTTATTGGTATGTATCTTTATGATTTTTGTGATTGTTACAAAGCAGGAGCTGACTGGTGAGTGCTCTGATTTGAGAAAACAACTGAGATGGTTTGTCTTGAGGCTTAATAAAAGAGAAGTGATTTTACTTACATGGTCACATCTCAGATACACTTCATTCATACCATCAGCAACCGGGATTAGTAATTTGATTCCAAATTTTCTCCCTGCTACATTCACATCTGGCACAACTTCACAACCTGAACGGTAGAAGGCAGGGAAAGAACTGAGTTCTGAGAAATCAAATATCAGATGTGCATCTAAAAACAAAGAGTTTGAACATAAACTCCTCAGATTTGACTCTCTTCTGAAAAACTGAAGAGCAGGCTGATAACATTAATTAAAGCAGGGGTCCCCAACCTCTGGGATCTAGTGCCTGACGGGCTGAGGTGGAGATGATGTAACAATAATAGGGATAAAGTGCACAATAAATGTAGTGTGCTTGAATCATCCCCAAACCGTCCCCCCACCCCCGCCCCCAATCTGTGGAAAAACTGTCTTCCACAAAACTAGTCCCTGGTGCCAAAAGGACTAGGGGCTGCTGAATTAAATGATCACTAGGTAAGTTAGGACCTTAACATGGATAAATAAAAATACTTTATTTTATGGATTTCTTAAATATATCATTGATTGACTTCCTTTTCAGGCTAATTTGGCTAACTCATATGATCAGTTATTGAACATGAACTTTGAAAGAATTAAAGAAGAGGGAATTCTCCGATTGTCACAATGATAAGGGAATTGAGTGCACTAGTTAATTAAATTTTTAGTTAATGGAGTTACCAGTACACTCACAGCCATTTTCAGAAATAAAGCCCAAATGTGACATTGAATTAAACTAAATTGTTTTGGAATTCAGAAAGCTTTACAGGATCCAACAATGTCTCATGTACTACATTTATGACAACAATTACCATCACATCAGAGACTTGGACACACTGGGAAAGAAGGGACGGCATAATAACTGATTGTTTTTTCACTGATTTGCATTCCAGGTTCGTACTTCACGGGGAGGACGAGCTTCAGGCAGGTGGCCATTGACAGCCATGACAGACAGAGGTTTCTCTGGGAGTGGACATGCTTTCACCCTCTTGATGGGCCAAGTCAGGACATACTGAGATACTGGACCCTCTTACCTCTAAGGTTTAATTTTTCAACTGGTTCTCCTTGTTCAAGTTCCTTATTCTTAAAGTAGGCTATAGATGTGTCTTTAAAGACAAACCAATATTGTTTGAAAGCTTTTAATATTAGCTTTTTGGGCCTGCAAATTAAAGTACAGTAAACATTTGAAAAACCATCCAGAAATGTAGGACACATTGCAAATTCAAGCGAATCAAGATGCTCTAGAGATCCTTTCAAACAACATTCTCTTTATTTTTTAATAATTTTCAAATTGCTAACTCATTTCTAAAAGTGGACAATGGGGGTTTTGATATGAGATGTAGAAGTTAACACAAAATTTCAGGAGCTAGACCACTCAGTGCTACACTTTGGCTCTGCGGTATAAATGTGTGACCCTGGGAAAGACACTGTGTCTGTTTGGGTCATGTGTGCTACTTCTGTGTGATGGGAGAGTATCAGCCTCGAATTCACAGGGCTTTTGTGAGGGTAGAAAGAGGTAATTTCTGTAAAGTGCCTGGCAAACTGAAGTGCTCAACAAATTATTATTATTGTGATGATGTGAGAAACATCCATGAATATGGCGACATCTAAAATTTCAATTTATTTCTTGATTCTGAAAAAGCTCTCCATATGGACAACGCAAGCTTCAAGTTACAGACATAAAGACCAGATATAAAAGTAAGCAACCTTTTCTGTATTTTCCTCTTGACCCTAAGAGAAACCAACCGGAAAATTCCCAGTGAGCCACGGAAATCACCAAAATCTATAGCTAATCCGTGTAGACCCGACTGTTATTAAAAAATATTTTGAGGAAAGATTTCTAACCATGGTATCTGTTTAGGCCAGAAAACTGTACTCTGGGCTAGACAAGGTTGGCAGTGCCAAAAGAAGACCTCAGCTGAGTCATTCAAACTAGGAAACGAGAGAGCAAGCTGGGGAGCAGGGAAGAGGGTACAGCTAGACAGAGAAAAGGTAGCAGGTTTCATATGTGGTTCAGTGGGACAATTCTGGCTTTGGGGGTGGATCAGAGTACCTCGTATCAGAGAGGTGGGTTTCTGCATTCAAGAATGGGAGGAAGACAGGAAGCTTGGGGTTAACTGCACTCACATATGCTTCTAGGCAAGTCTTTTAACATGTTGGTACTAATCTTTGTCAGCTAAAAATGTGCTATCCTTAACACAAGGATAAGGGAAATGTTAATTTAAAAAACCAGCATATTACAGGAGATTGTTACATAACAGTTATATAATAAAATTGAAAAACATTATATGTAGTTAATATTTCCCAGATTTAACAAACTACTACTTAAAAAAGTTTTATCATGTTGAGAGTTGTAAGCTAATTTTAAGGGACACATTTAAAAGGTACCTGTCTAAGAATCAGATTTTCCAAAGTTAACGTTTTCAAAACAAAATCTAAGGACACAGCCTACAAACAAAATATAGTGAAGTCTCAGTTTAGTCTCGGGTGTCTAAATATTTCTATTCAGAATTAAGAATGAAACTCTGTTTCTCCATTTTAATCGGACTTGAAACATATCAACAGATTTTAAACTCTTCCTACTATCTTCTTCCAGGTTGGGTCATCCTCCAACTGCTGTCCCATATCCCCAGACTCTCATTCCATGTTCCAGAGACTGAGGAAAGGCAGGGAAAGAAGAGTGGAGAAGGCGTCAGAACGGGGAATGATGTACACAAGAATGAGACAGTCCCTTGTACACTGGAAACTATATGACATTGTTGAAAGAAACTGGAGAAGACACAGATATATGGGAAGATACTCCATGTTCATGCAGTGGAAGAATTAACATAATTAAAATGTTCATATTACCTAAAGCAATCTGCAGATTCAGTGCAATCCCTATCAAAATCCCAAGAATGTTTTTCACAGATAAAGAGCAAAAATTTCTAAAGTCTATATGGAACCACAAAAAACTGTGAATAGCCAAAGTAATCCTGATGAGGGTAGGGGGACAAAGCTGGAGGTATCACAGTCCCGGATTTTAATCTATATCACAAAGCCACAGTAATCAAAACAGCATGGTATAAGCAGAAAAACCCATGTACATGTGGACAATTAATTTAGATAAAGGAGCAAAGCACATACAATGGGGAAAGAATAGTCTCTTCAATAAATGGTGTTGGAAAAACTGGACTGTTACAGGCAAAAAAATGAAATGAGATCACCATCTTATTGTTGTTGTTTAGTTGCTAAGTCATGCCCTACTCTTTTGTGACCCCATGGACTGTAGCCTGTCAGTCCACGGGATTTGTCCATGGATTTTCCATGGGATTTTCCAGGCAAGAATACTGGAGTGGGTTGCCATGCCCTCCTCCAGGGGATCTTGCCAACTCAGGGATCAAACCCATGTCTCTTGCAATGGCAGATGGATTTTTTACCACTGAGCCACCTGGGAAGCTTATTATCTTATACCATACACAAAAAACAACTCAAAATGGATTAAAGACTTGAATGAAAAACTTGAAACCATAAAACTCCTAGAAGAAGAATACATAGGCATTACACCTATGTTTGCCAACATTGTTTAGATATTGGTCTTAGCAATATCTTTCTAGCTAAGTCTCCTCAAGCAAGGGAAACAAAAGCAAATTTTAAAAATTGGATTGTAAGAAGATTCTGGATGGCAAAGGAAACCATCAACAAAATGAGCAGACAAGCTACAGAATGGAAGAGGATATTTGCAAATGATATATGCAATAAAGCAAATATATATATCCAAAATATATAAAGAGCTCATATAATTCAACAATAACAAAAAACAAACAGCCCAAGTAAAGACTGAGCAGAGGAGATGAATAGACACTTTTCCAAAGACATACAGGTGACCAATAGGTACATGGAAAGATGTTCAACATCACTAATTATTAGGGAAATGCAAATCAAAGCCACAAGGTTAAAATCACTTCATGCTTGTTAGACTGGCTATTATGAAAAATAGAAATAAAAAGTGTTGGTGAGATTATGGAGAAAAGAGAACTCTCACACACTGTTTGTTGGTGGTAATGTAAGTTGATGTAGCTACCATGGAAAACAATATGGAGATTCCTCAAAAAATTAAGAATAAAACTACTGTATAACTCAGCAATTTCATTTCTCTGAGTATTTATCCAAAGAATATGAAAACACTAATTTGAAAAGATATATGCACCCCTATGTTCAATGTAGCATTATTTACTATAGCCAAGATATGAAAACAACCAGAGTATCCATCAATAAATGAATAAAGAAGATATGATATGAACATGTGTATGAATATATATGTATATTTTCAATATATATATTCACAATGAAATATTAGCCACAAAATAGAATGAAATCTTATCATTTGTCATGGACTTTGAGGGTACTACATTAAGTGCAATAAGTCATACAGAGGAAGACAAATACAGTATGATTTCATTCATGTGTGGAATACAAACATGTAAAATATCATGTATGAAATGAGATGCCAGTCCAGGTTCGATGCACGATACTGGATGCTTGGGGCTAGAGCACTGGGACGACCCAGAGGGATGGTATGGGGAGGGAGGAGGGAGGAGGGTTCAGGATGGGGAACACATGTATACCTGTGGCAGATTCATTTTGATATTTGGCAAAACTAATACAATTATGTAAAGTTTAAAAATAAAAATTAAAAGAAAAAAAAACAGACAAAATAAATGAACAAACCAAAACAAACACATAGATATAGAAATGAGAGTAGCAGTTACTAGAAGGGGAGGGTTGGGGAAAGGGGGGCACAATGGGTTAAAGGGATAAATTATATGGTGGTGGTGGTTGTGGTTTAGTTGCTTAAATTGTGTCTGACTCTTGTGACCCCATAGACTGTGGCCCACCAGGTGCCTCTGTCCATGGGATTCTCCAGGAAGTATACTGGAGTGGGTTGTCATTTCCTTCTCCAAGTGATCTTCTGGACCCAGGGACTGAACCTGTGTCTCCTGCAATGCAGGCAGATTCTTTACCACTGAGCCACCAGGGAAGCCCATGGTGATAGATGGAAACTAAATTTTGGTGGTGAGCACACTGTAGGGTACACAGAAGTAGAAATATAATGATGTATATATGAAAATCACATAATACTATAAATCAGTGTTACCTCAATAAAAATAAATGAAAAAGTAATCCTTAAATTTTACCTGAAGAATGACAAAGAGAAATAAAAGAAAAAAGAATGAGACAGTCTCAAATCCTCATGGAGCTTCCCTTTTAAAGAGGGAAATGTATAAGTAAATAAATAT
>NW_011494635.1:9840737-9880930 GCF_000754665.1 Bison bison bison
ACAAATAAGTAAATAAATATAAAAAAATGTGGTAAGTCACACAACAAGGATCTAGGAGTTGTAACAGAGGACACAATGTTTAAACTCAGAATGAAGGATCAATAAGCATTTGATGGGAGGAACAGAAAAGAAATTTCAAAAAGAAAAGTGCAGGCAACTGCATGTCCAAAATGCAGAGGTGAGTCAGAGTTGGGTACCTTGCTGGTAGAAGTTGGGTCAACACTTCCTGGACATCTCCCTTATGCTGGGTGCTGCTGGGTTGAGCCATGGAAATGGGCAGAGGGGCAGTTTCTGAAACTACGTCATTTCCATGTCAGGGCTGATGAAGACAAGAACAGCAAGCAGGCTGGGGCCACTGTGGGCCTCTGGATGTATGGCTAAGAAGTTGGACTTTATTTTCTAGAAAAATGGTTCTCAAACTCTGGTGTTCATAAGACATGGAAGGGAACTTATTGGAGATATATAAGCCTGGACCCATTCCCAGAGTCCTATTCAGCAGGTTCAGTTTAGGGCACAGGTGTCTGCAATTTAGGTAAGCTTTCCTAACATGGTTTCCTAGTTTGCCCCATATCTCCAAAGTAAATCTGGGCACAATCTATCTTTAAAATATTTTGAGTACCTACTTCCTAACATATTTACAGTTATTGAAAATTATATATGAAAAGTTCATTTTGTTTCAAGAAGGGAGGTTATACAAACCCCAGTGGAGGAACCACACTGTTGGCTGTGTTCACTAATTACAATATTCATATTTTAATGCCGTCTATCTGTTTGTGAAGGTTTTTGTTGAAGCAAGGCTACTAATTTTCATATTCCTTGATGTCAATCACTCACTTATGAAAATTAATCAGGATATGTTGTAATTTAGTATTTTTAATAAGTGTGTTTCAAATACACTATCACTCAATTTGGATGCTGTTTAACAGAAAAATTCTGTTTCCAGGTTTTAAGGGTGAGCAGATAATACTGTTTTAATAGGCAGGATCATTACCGGCAACACTGTGGCAATGGGAACATTTCCAAATAACTCTCAAAATGTTCTCTTCATGGCATTAATATCTTTCAAAATCTAGTTCCATACTCACTCATTTTACAATCACCTTTAAAAAATTACAGATTAAGTATCTATTATTTTTAAAGTATCTGGAGACTCACTACCAATGGCCACTTACCATCACAGAAAAGTCATAGGTTTGGAACAGTTTTTTTTTTTTTTTAAAGTATAACACTTATAGGTAATTTTGAATGTGATAACCAGTGAGCCTTGGAGCAGGACCAAAGATTTTCGTGGTCACCCTCCATCTCTTTAAAAGTACTGTAAAGAGTCTCATTTATAAATTGAATCAAACTGACAGTTTTCTATAGCACACTCTGTATGTCTGATTGGAACTTCTTTGCTATAGTAACTTGAGTGTGAATAGCTCCATGAATGAATTTTATGTATAACCTCTCAGCTATAACCTTGCTGTGGAGCCATTTATTCCAAAGCAGTCTCTCCAACAGTGGTTATACTTCACAGTTTGGGGATAAATCATTGTGTTTATTAAACATATAATTGACTATTGGGATTGTATCTTGCCTGATTTATATTTAAGGGTTTGTAGCAAGTAAAATCTTGAAGAGATTGGGCATAAAGTTCTAGATTGACTTATCTTCTCTTGTGTGCTGTGTGCTAAGTCGCTTCAGTCATGTCTGACTCTGCGACCCCATGGACCTGGGTCAGGAAGATCCCCTAGAGGAGGGCATGGCCACCCATTCCAGTATTCTTGCCTGGAGAATCCTATGGACAGAGGAGCCATAGGGTTGCAAAGAGTCGGACGTGACTGAAGTGACTGAGCACGCACTCATGGATGATAGCCTGCCAGACTCCTCTGTCCATGGGATTCTCCATGCAAGAATACTGGAATGGGTGACCATGTCCTCCTTCAGGGGATATTCCTGACCAAGGATCAAACCTGCATCTTTTATGTCTCCTGCATTGGCAGGCTGGTTCTTTAGCACTAGTGCCACCTGGAAAGCCCTTATCTTTCCTTAGTCCTTTCAAAATATCTTCCAGCCAACAAGAAATCTGCTGCCCCTATTCTTCTTTTGTAGGAAATCTATCTTTTCTCTCAGACTTTAACAACTTTCTCTTACCAATGTTTGGCCATATCAAGATGTGCATTTATATTGATTTATTTTGTTGGGATTTGAGTTTTCTGAATTTAAGGATTTTGTCCTCAACAATTATGAAAAACTCTCAAGCATTCTCTTTTTTTTAATATGTGATTTTTGCCTTATTTATAGACTTTTTTGTTTGTTTGTTTTTAGCAGCTTTATTCATAGTTGCCAAAACTTGGAAGCAACCCAGGTGGCCTTCAAGATATGAATGGATAAATTATGGTACATCCAGACAAAGGAGTATTCAGCATTAAGCCTAAAACTGCTAAAAAAAAATCTATTAACTAAAACAAAACCAAATTACATTCTATCAATACATAGCTAGTAACAGTCACTTTCAGGTAAACCTCAAGTACAGAATACAGACATTCCCATCTGTACTTAAGGCATCAGGCCACACTGAGGATGGTGAGGACAGAGCATAGCAATCATTGGGATGTGAGTCACTTTAACTGTGGGCTCTCCACCATTTATTCTTTTCCCCCTGATTATTAGTAAGGAGATTGAATCAGTAATCAAAAACTTCTCAACAAGTAAAACTCCAAGACCAGATGGCTCCAGTGATAAATTCTAACACTGTAAAAAATCGAGGCAAAACCAGTATATAACATTTCATTACAGGTGTACAGGGCTTTCCAGATGGCACAGTGTTAAAGAATCCTCCTGCCAATGCAGGAGACGCAGGTTTGATCCCTGGGTCAGGAAGTTTCCCCTGGAGAAGGAAATGGCAAGTCCTCCACCAGTATTCTTGCCTGGAAAATTCCATGGACAGCAAAGGCTGTCAGACTGCAGTCCATGGGGTCCCAAAGAATCAAGCTCAACTGAACAACAGCGATTGAGCACACACACACACACATAAACATGCACACACCACTACAGATATACAACATGGTAATTCTATATTTGATACTACAAAAATCTAGTTACCATGATTACCATAAAATTACCCCTATCACCCATTTCCCCACTTCACACTCCCTCCTCTCTGGTAATCACTTATTCTATTTTAAGACACGGCCCATTTAAAAGCAATGATGTTGATGTATCCAAAGCAGGTTTCTTCCTCCTCCCCATTGGGATTAATCTTTTCATAATCTTCTTATTCCTCTTAACACATTCAGGGCATAACATATTATCTTCCAGGTCATGAAGAGAGAGGTCATCCTCCTGGGGGTGTTGGGAACCCAGGTGTGACCTGCTTGGAACTGCAGGTGAACCCAACATTCTATGTCTGCCAAGAGTGGTCTGCTGTGGACCACAAAACACCGGATGCTTGAGGCTTGGGGCAGAGAGTACTGAGAGGTGAGAAGGGCACACGAATTCACAGCCTTCGGCTGAACAGCCCTTGCAGCAATTCTTGACCATGCTGCCAGCATGGCTACCTGAGGTGAAGTTACCACCTCAACCATGTTAGTCCTTTCCTCACTCTCACTCATCTTTCTTTTCTGTATACTTCCCCTCTTGGTCATCATGTTGTATTTCCTTGAACATGAGTGCATTTGGGCCTCCCGTGATGATTTAGGAACATACTGATCTTTTTCAGGATAAGCATGTTCTTGGAGTCTCTGATAAACTTCTATTTTCTGGACGTCGGTACTCAACTTAAGTTGTTGGCACCAGTTCCACAGTGTCCCGACTCACGTCGTTAATTGGAGGCAATGTAGTTGGCTAGGGACAAACTGATCTTCTAAAGCTAGAGCTCGGACAAGCTTCCTCAAGCTCCTTTGTTTGAGGAGGAGGAACTTGATCATTTGTATTCAGTGCCTCCTCTTTGACGTCTGAAGTTGAGGAAACACCTGGTTCCACTTGATGGTTTTCAACAATTTCCTCATTAACTGGATACAATGTGAGAATCATATTTTCTTCATCTAATGGCCCTTCAAAGAAATTCTTCCTGTAATTTGCCTATGCCATTTCAAGGAATGCTCAGAGAAAGGCAGAGCCGCAATGTTCAATCTCTGCAGTTTAATCCTCTTAACCTGAGGGTTTCTCATTTGTTGACTTTTTATTTATTTATTTGGCTGTGCAATGGCACCCCACTCCAGTACTCTTGCCTGGAAAATCCCATGGATGGAGGAGCCTGGTAGGCTGCAGTCCATGGGGTCGCTAAGAGTCGGACACGACTGAGCGACTTCACTTTCACTTTCCACTTTCATGCATTGGAGAAGGAAATGGCAACCCACTCCAGTGTTCTTGCCTGGAGAATCCCATGGATGGAGAAGCCTGGTGGGCTGCAGTCCATGGGGTCACACAGAGTCGGACACGACTGAAGCGACTTAGCAGCAGCAGCAGCAGCATGGGCTTCAGTAGTTGTGGCTCACGGGCTTAGTTGCTCTGCAGCATGTGGAATCTTCCCAGATCAGGGATCGAACCTGTGTCTCCTGCATTGGCAAGCAGAGTCTTATCCACTGTATCACCAGGCAAGTCCAGGAGTATTCTCTTTTGAATGCTTGCTTCTCCACCCTTTTTTCCTTCTTAAACTCCTAGTTGAACCCTCTTATTCTACCTATATCATATTTTCCACTTTTATCTTTCTAAGTCCTCTCCTTAACTTTTTTTATTTTTGGCCATGCTGTGCGGCTTGTGAGATCTTAGTTTCCTGACCAGGGAACAAACCTGGGCCCTTGGCAGTGAAATCTGAGTCCTAAACACTGGACTGACAGGGGGACTCCCTTTAGCTGAGTTTTAAACTTGATGTTTAACACATGTATTCAATTTTCAATTTCTGTGACTGTGTTTTTTTTTTCTAGAGTTTCTAGTATTACCTTTCATTAAAATGTTTACCTATCAGTATATTTAATGATTCCTAACCTACTACAGTACTCTTGCCTGGAAAATCCCATGGACGGAGGAGCCTGGTAGGCTGCAGTCCATGGGGTCTCAACGAGTCGGACACAACTGAGCGACTTCACTTTCACTTTTCACTTTCATGCATTGAAGAAGGAAATGGCAACCCACTCCAGTGTTCTTGCCTGGAGAATCCCAGGGACGGGGAAGCCTGGCAGGCTGCCGTCTATGGGGTCGCACAGAGTCGGACACGACTGAAAGCGGCAGCAACATACTCATTTTATGGTTTCTTCAGATTGTTCTACTACCTAATCCTCTTATTTATTGGGCCTCCTGACCTTTATGGTAGTTTATGAACTCACATAGTTAGCAATTTTTATTGGGAAGGTTTTTATTTGTTTGTTTATTTGAGGGGGTTTACTTTCTCTGTAGCTCTCTAGGTATTTCTGCAATTACATTTGCCAGGGTTTCATAGCTTTTGTGGTTTTGGACCAGTATGTTTTATTTTTCAGAATTCTTTTACCATATAAGACATTTAAATTTAGATCTACATGTGTGTGGGGCACAGACCATGGCTCTTATTTTTCAAAGGACATCGCATTTCCCCACACAGAACTCCATGCAAAGATGAACTTCTCACACTTCCTTCCACTGATGGGCAGTTTTTCTATTCCTGGTTAAGCAAAGAAGGCAGGTCTTACCAGTTTCTGCTTTTAGGCAGTGGCTTCACTCCTGGCTCACTGCCTCACAGGAGGCAATCCCACCTTAAATTTTGTACAGGGATTACAATCCCAGCCCTGAGCCATGAGAATCGATGTCTATAGCCTAATCTGCCTGTGCAACTGAGGCTTCATTTGTATTGTGCGTGTGTGCTATGTCGCTTCAGTTGTGTCTGACTCTTTGTGACTCTATGAACTGTAGCCCACCAGGCTCCTCTGTCCTTGGGATTCTCCAGTCAAGAATACTGGAGTGGGTTGCCATGCCCTCCTCCAGGGGATCTTCCTGACCCAGGGATCGAACCGTCTCCTATGTCTCCTGCATTGGCAGGAGGGTTCTTTACCACTGAGTCACCTGGGAAGCCCTTCATCTGTATTAGGGAAAGGGAGGGAAAACCACTAGACCACTCAGGTATGGTGGTGGTTTAGTTGCTAAGTCATGTCTGGCTCTTGCAACCCCATGGACTGTAGCCTGCTAGGCTCCTCTGTCCGTGGGATTTTCCAGGCAAGAATACTGGAGTGGATTGCCATTTCCTTCTCCAGCATCTGTATTCGGTTGGTGCAAATATAATTGCTGTTTTGGACTGTGAATTTTAAATCATCTTAACTAGGCTCAAACACATCTTTATTAATCAAAATAGGAATCATTACAATCAACACATTTTTGCCAACAAGAAATGTTTGTTTTTTCCTGTAATGTAAAAAGTCTGTGCTTCAAAATTTGATGAACTCTTGGAAAGCATTTTCTGCCTCTTGCTGGTTGTGGAAGCATTTTCCCTGCAAAAAGTTGTTGAGATACTTGAAGAAGTGGTAGTCCAAGGTTGGCAAGAGGTCAGGTGAATATGACGAATGAGGCAAAACTTAGTACGTAGCCCAATACGTTCAACTTTTGAAGCTTTGGTTGTGTGACATGCAGTGTGGTTAGGTGTGAAGGACTGGGCCCTTCCTGTTGACCAGTGCCAGCTACAGGTGATGCAGTTTTTGGTGTATCTCATTGATTTGCTGAGCACACTTCTCAGATATAATGATTTCACTGGGATTCAGAAAGCTGTAGTGGATCAGACTGCCAGCAGATCACCAAAGAGTGATCATGACATATTTTTGGTGCAAGTTTGGCTTTGGGAAGTTCTTTGGAGTGTCTTCTTGGTCCAACCACTGAGCTGGTTGTTACTGGTCATCATATAAAATCCACTTTTTTCTTGCACGTCACAATCCAATCGAGAAATGGTTGGTGGTTGTTGTATAGGATAAGAGAAGACGCTTCAAAATGATGATTTTTTTTGATTTTTGGTCAGCTCATGAGGCATCTACCTATCAAGCCTTTTCACCTTTCCAATTTGTTTCAAATGCTAAATGATTGTAGAATAGTCGATGCTGAGTTCTTCGGCAAATTCTCATGCAGTTATAAGAGGATCAGCTTTGATGATTGCTCTCAATTGGTTGTTGTCAACTTTGGACGGCCAGCCACTACGCTCCTCATCTTCAAGTCTCTCATCTCCTTTGCAACACTCTTGAACTGCCACTGTACGTTCATTAGCAGTTCCTGGGCCAAATGCATTATTGCAGGTTTTATGCAACATCTCTGCTGCTTTATGACCCCTTCTGAACTCAAATCAGAAAATTGCTTGAATTTGCTTTTTGTCTAATATCATTTCCATACTTTACATTTCTAAAATGAGTGTAAAATACACAGCAAGTAATGTCATTAGCAGAAAAAAATAAAGCGAGAAATATGCATTAAATGATATATAACATAACCACATTTAAGAATGTATTCCAATATCAAATGGCAAAGTTCAACAATACAAAACCACATTTACTTTTGCACCAACCTAATAGAACTGGTTCCCTCTTCATTCCCTACAAGCTGAGGAAGTCTCACTTGTGACTTCCCAGTCTCACTTCAAGATCAATTTTGTATAGGTAAGCAAGATTGAGATTTGCATCAGATCAGATACCACATTGCTAGGAAGAGAAGTCCATTATTTACATGTGGGTTCAATAGATGTGGCTTAGGAAAGAAAAAGGAGCTTCACTGTCAAAGAAAAAAATTTAAAACCAAAGGGCTAGTTCAATGCTCTTCTGTTGAGGAGAGGAGGCCCAGAGAAAAGAATGGCCTATAAGGTCACACACCCACCAACAGCAGAGGTACTCCCTCCAACCTCCTTCCTCCTTTCCCTTCTCCTTTTCTGTGTCATCAGCTCCACTCTCCCTCTTCCCTTTGTCCTGTATTTTTTTCTTCCAGAAACAATATTATATGTTATATTCAATGCATTGAGAACTTTGGCAGACAAAGTGTCCACTGGCCAAATATGAGGACAACTTTGTGAGTTTTAGCATGAAAGTCACTTTAAAGTGATATGGATGTGGGGCTTACTTCTAGAATATCATCTCCTTTTTAGGATTTATCATTTTATAGGAAGAATACTGTCATCATTTGGTCTGTGAAGAGCTCAGTTTGCTCTATACAGAAGCTATGGCAACCAGACTTCTCTCAAGAACAATTAGTAATTTATAAAGAGATTTGTGGATTCAAATTGTTATTATTTTTTTCTGTAATTTTAACTGTAGTGATATGCATGGTTACAATTATTTATGCCACAGAAGTTAAATGAATGACCCAATTGTTTGGACCATCTGCTAAGATCACATTAAAAAAAACTCTGCAGAAACTCAGTGACAAATACTGTTACCTTTGGACTCTTATTTCTCATTTATATCTGATTCATTGCCCATTCTTTCCAAGTTTTTCTTTGAATCGTGGTAACAAAAGCAACCGGTGTTTCTTTTCAAGCCAACTAAGTGAAGTGTCAGTTTGTAAGGAAAGTCAACAAACCATAAAGTGATAGAACTTCAAACGAACCTTACTCCTTTCATCCTAACCCACCTTGGCACCATCACAAATGTGGCAGTCTTTCATGAAGAAAGTAAAAAACTTCTATTCCTTTTAACAGTTTCAGAGTGATCTGAGGTGACTGGGGGGTTTATCAGAAATACTTTAACAGGTGAAGGTAGATAAACTAAGGTGTGTATATGTGTGTGTTAGTCATTCAGTCATGTCTGACTCATGGATTGTAGCCCATCAGACTCCTCTGTCCTTGGAATTCTCCAGGCAAGAATACTGGAGTGGGTAGCCACTCCCTTCTCCAGGGGATTTTCCTGACCCAGGGACTGAACCCACATCTCCTGCATTGCAGGCAGATTCTTACTCTCTGAGCCACCAGGGAAGCCAACTCTCTATAAGTCTGGGATCAAAGCTCTAGAGACAACTTGCTTTTAAATCATAAAAGAGCCTTCAAATGGTATGAGAGCCCTGAGCAGGTGGACCATAAAAGTCTGGCATATGTGTTCACGATCACCAATACCGACCATATTTATACCAGCATTTAATGAGCCAGGAACCATGTTTAATGCTTCATATGCATCATTTAATTTAATATTCCCAACATGCCCAAGAGGAGGTATATCCCCACTTCATAGATCAGGAAACTGAGGCTCAGAGACATGATGGCAATGCCTGAGATCATTCCGCTGTTGTGCGCTATGGCGCTAGGACTCCATCCATTATGTCTCTGATGCCAAAGCTTGTGCTTTTACCTTTGAACCAAGAACTTGCCTAATGGATGTTCAATTTAAACTCCTACACTCTTTACCTGCAAGATTTTGCTATGAGTAACTTCTTTCCTCTTCAAGGGTGACTTACCTAAATAATCTGAGATTATCTGCAAGTTTAGGGATATCAGTAATGTCCTCCTGAGGAAAAGCAGATAACATTTGACAAGCAGTAATTAGACAGGTGGTGCTGGTACTCTATCCCACACTGTAGCCACCTGCCACGTGGAACAATTTACATAAGAATTAACTAAATTAAATAAACTAAAAAACTCACTTCCTCAGTCATACTAGCTACATTTCCAGTAGTTTACCTCAGGGATAGGGTGAGAGAGGGCTGGGACTGAGATTAGGCACCTGTGGGGATCCTGGGGGTAACTGGTGAAGTTCTATTTCTTGATTTGGGTGGTAACTTGGCTGATAATTTATTTATTTATTTATTTTTTTAACTTGGCTGATAATTTAATACTGATTTGTTAAGCTTTATATTTTTGTATTGTTTCACTTTCCGTGTCATATATTACACAAATGAAAAAAGATTAAAAAAAAACTGACCATACACTATCATTCAAGTTAAAAATCTGAGTTAGAAACTACTACTTTTATGTCCAAACAAAATGTTTCATAATTTTTACATCAGAGTGTATAAGAGTAGCTGTATCTAGTTTACTGATATATTGAATCCTACTGATTCTCAGAAAGAATCTGGTTCAAAGTTCATTCTATGGTATAGGTTGGTGCCTATTTTCAAACTGAAAAGACTATTGTTTGGCATCACATAAAAATATTGAGGGCATTGAGAGGGAATTTTCTATTTGTTCTAAGGATGACTTTTCCACTGTAAGTATTTGGTGGAGGAAGTAACAAAAGACAAATCCAGTTTCGTGGGGCCCAGGTCTCATAAATGTGGTTCAGGGCTTGGATCTCTTCAGAATCTGAGAATTTCATTTGTATAAGGTAGTTGCTTTTGCATTATAGCAATGTCCTATTTTAAGGAATTTAATCATAAGAGAACACACATTAAATACAATAATGTGTGTATTACTGTATACAATACAGTGCCTCATTGCATCTATTACTATTTATACAAATTACAATGACTCTACCTCTCTGATTCAATGTGATTAAACTAATGATTGAAGAAGTTAAACAAAAGGGTGGCTCCCAACAAATGAATCAAACAAGGCAGGGCACTGCAATTATAAAGCTGACAGTTCAGCCACATCCATCCTGGATAAGAAGCAGGAGCGTTATTATCTTATGTTTTACTGGAGAGTTTTTCTTTATTTCCTAAAGTCAAAGGGTTCAGGAACTTTTTACAGTGTACAGTCTTGCCCAAAGAAATGCATGACTAGGTCAACAGATCACATGGTTTTGTATCTGTGAAGCATTCTCTCTACTTTCACAGCTACCTCATTCTTCTAGACTTCAGTTAAAGGGCCAATTTCATGTTCCACTTTAGTGAAAAGGAGACCAGCGCGGTCTTTCCCTCATACCAAGCTAGCTTATTTTTAAGAAGAAGTACAGTACAAAAGAATTGTCATTGGGAGTGATAAAAATACCTTACAGTTACTTACAGAGCTGATCCGAGAAAAGCTAGTCAAGTTTAAGTTTGTTCGAGGAAGAGAGTATTTTCCTTTCTTCAAAATCAGACAAAATATTCCCTTATTTATAATAAAAAAGCTCATTTATACTTGTCAATCAGAGCAAAGCCACAATTCTGAGTTATCAGAAACATTCATACCAAAGTGTTGTCTGCTTTTCCGCCTTCCAGGGTCACTTCCAAATTAGAAAGTGCTGCTTCTACTTCGTCAACCTCAGACTCATTTGTAAAATCCTGTATTTCAGTGGACAACGACAGTTTGCTAATGTGATACTACAACAGAAACAGAGTTTTTAGGACTATTAGAAACACAAATGAGGAAAGAAAATACTGAACATCTCCTGGAAGGAGATCTCCTGGGTATGCATGGAAAATGACATTTTAATGTAAATTATTTTGAGATTCATGGTTAGTCATGTTCCAACTCAGTTCTTCTCCGTCATTGGTTGACCTTATAGTGCAGAAGCAATGAGGATAGCAAGACTGATGCCTTATAAGATGTATGCATGGGTTGGTTATGAGGAATATTTTAAACTTAAATTTACTACACTAATTTTCAACTCCTTTTCAAAGAAAAAATCAGTAGAAAGAAAATGAAACTTTAAGGAGAACAAATTTTCTTTGTTTCCTTCCAGAGGAAGGTACCAACGTTCCCATACCTGTAGTGCTGCAAAGATCAACATTTCTTCCTCTGTGCAGTCAATTTCTTCTAAGAGAATGGCCCACCTGGCTTGTTCATAGAGTTGGTTTATTCGGACAGCATCATACTAGAGAGAAGAACAGGCATGTGCTTATGTGTGTGTGGTGGGACATATTTACATCCCATGATACAAAAGTTTTAGAATAACAGGTCAATTCTTGTTAATCAGATGCAATGCATTTTAGTTCAGTAACTGAAAGAAACCCCTCTATCTTTCTACTACCCCAGTTCATTTTACTTCTGAATTAAGAACTTTCTTTCTCAAAATATTTCCCAGAGCTTCTTCAAGAGCCCAAACTGACCCATCTTAGTTAGACTCCATTATTTTTCCTTTCTTATCATACTTCTGTTGGTGGGAAACACAGCTAATGGAATGGTTTATGTGTTAAGTAAAATAAGGAGAAGGGGTCCTCAAGCTGATCTGTACTCTGTGTAATTCTAAGCAGAATCTTAACCCTCCACCCTCTGTATTTCAGTGGACAAGGACACAGGTTTTTAGTGGAACTTCATGCAAGCTGTTCAAGTTGGGCTGGAAAAGACAATGTTCAAATATCTCCAAGAACATTTTGAAAAATAGCAATGTTGGGAAGGTACTTTTCCTCTCAGTTATTGAAACATATAGTAAAGTGGCAGCAACTAAAACAGTGTGTTATTGCTGTGGCAATGGACAAAATGTCAATAAAGCAATATCTAGCAACAGACCTAATGCTATGCTATGCTATGCTAAGTCACTTCAGTCATGTCCGACTCTGTGTGACCCCAGAGATGGCAGCACACCAGGCTCCCCCGTCCCTGGGATTCTCCAGGCAAGAACACTGGAGTGGGTTGCCATTTCCTTCTCCAATGCATGAAAGTGAAAAGAGAAAGTGAAGTCGCTCAGTCGTGTCTGACTCCTAGTGACCCCATGGACTGCAGCCCACCAGGCTCCTCCATCCATGGGATTTTCCAGGCAAGTGTACTGGAGTGAGGACAGACCTAATGAAGGTATGTAATTTAATATAAAATAAAATGGCATTTTATAAGCAAGAGAAGCTTTCTTTCAACACTATAATAGTGTTAAAAATGCCTAGCCATTTGGAAAACAAGATAGAAAATCACAAAGCCTTACACATCCAAAATATACAGATAGATTAAAGAACCCAAACATGCAAAACCACAGTGTGATACCACTTCACATCCACTAGGATCAATCTAACCTAAAAGACAGATAATAACAAATGTTGCTAAGAATGTGGAGAAATTGGAACCCTTATGCATTGCTTGTGGGAATGTAAAATGGTGCAGCCTCCATAAGAAACAGTTTGGCAGTTCATGGAAAAGTTGAACACAGAATAAGATCCAGCAATTCCACTCATAAGTAGATACTGAAAAAGAATGAAAACAGGGACTTGAATGGATACTTGTACTGCAATGTTCACAGTAGCATTATTCACAATAGCCCAAAAGTAGAAACAACCAAAATATCTATCAATTGAATGACTAACAAAAAGAAGTATATACATACAATGAGTATTATTCAGCCTTAATTCTGACAGGAATTCTGATACAAGCTATAACATATATGCATCTTGAAGACATTATGCTCAGTGAAAACAGACAGACACAGAAAGACAACTATTGTATGACTCCACTTATGTGATGAAGTGCTGAGAATAGACAAATTCATACAGATAGGAAGTAGAATAGAGTTCACTAGCTGCTGGAGGAAGGAAAAAATGGGGAGTTCTGTTTAATGTGTATAGAGTTTCTGTACAGGATGATGAAACAGTTCTGGAAATAGTGGTGATAGTTGCACAACACTGTGATTGTACTTCTTGCCACTGAGCTGTAGACCTGAAAATGATTAAAATGACAAATGTTATATTTTGTATATTTTAGCACAATTAAAAAAAGTCAAAGGAAAAAAACCCCAGATGGGTACATGAATGGTCACAGCAGCATTAGTCACAGTAACCAAAAAATAGAAATAATTCAGATGTCCATGATAAAACATGGCATATACATATAATGGAATATTATTTGGCAATAAAAAGAAATAAAATACTGATACATGCTACAATACAGATGGACCCTGAAGATATGCTAAAGGAAAGAAACTGTCACAGAGTACCACGTATTTTGTATATTGTATAATTCCATTTATATGAAATGTCCAGAACAGGCAAATCCACAGAGGTAGAAAGCAGACTGATGGTTGCTGAGGACTGGGAGAATTGGAGGGAAATGGGAAGAGACTCCTAATGGGTGATAAGATTTCTTGATGGAATGATGAAAATACTCTGAAATTACATAGCAGCAATGGTTGCACAACTCTGAATATACTAAAAACCACTGACTTGTACATTTTAAATGAGTGAAATGTTGGTACGTGAAATGCATGGTATATGATTTTATATCTAAAGGCATATTATATTTAAAAATCTAAGGTAACAATCAAAACTATTAGAAGGAAACACAATAGAAAACTTTGTTATCTTTCAGAGAGGAAGCCCTTTCTAAGCAAGACAGGAAGCCTTTAGGTTATAATGCATAAGGCTGACTTTACAATCATTTTAAAATCATTTAAACATTTTTAATGGTGAAAAATACCCTAGAGAAGATTATATGTTAAGACAAGATACAGATTGAAAGAAAATATCTGCAATAAGTAAGTGCTCCTATAAATCAATATGAAAAATATAAAGAATTCAATAAAAAATGGGGCAAATATATATAAACAGGCAATTCACAGATGAAACCAAAATGGCCACATAAACATTGGAAAATATGCTCGACCTCACTAATAATCAGAGAAGTAAAACTAAAACCCGATGACATAATTTCTATTTTCCTATCAGATTTATCTAGGTTGTAAGTACTGATAATGTGTGGTATTGGTGAGGACGTGGTGTAAACTGGCACTTACACATGTGTCAGTAGGAAGCACTTTGGCAGGATCTTTAAATGTCTTTTTGCCCTTTCATGAGCATGTCCATGGCTACTATTCTAAAGAGATACAAAGCATTCATCAAAGAAGCAACCCACAGGTCCTGATAAACTATGCTTTCGCCTTTTCTTTGATTATTTTGTAGTAGTTAAAAAAAGTGAGTCAGACACATATATGCTGACATGAAAATATGGCTGATATAAAGTAAAAAGAAGCAAGCTACAAAACAAATACACATTTATAAATGTATGTGAAAAAATCTGCAAGGATGGTTAATCATTACGCTGTTAACCATGGCTACCTCTCAGGAGAAAGATCTTGGTAAAGGATTACTTTCCATTTTTACTGGAACTACTTCCTTTTTATGTTTGATTTTTAAAAATTCCTTTTAAAAATACATATGAAATTTACCATCTTAACTATTTTTAAGTATACACAGTGGCATTAAGTACACTCGCATTGACTACCATCTGACTCCAGAACTTCTTTCATCTTGCAGAACTGGAATTCTGTTTCAATTAAACAGTAACTCCTATGTTTGATTTTCTTTTTTTCCCTTCATATTGAGTTTATACTGTATCCTTTAAAAAAGATAAAAATGTTGAAGAAAACATGGTGGAGAAATAGAAAGACATTCAGAGCGTGTAAACAGGTTTATCATTGGTTGGTTAGCGTGAGTCCACTTTTCCTTTTGCATTAACTTTATGCATGTGGGACTGTGACCTGCCCCCAGGCTTTCTCCTTCTCATGGCTTTTAAAACTGCTTGGAAAGGAGGGCAAATGCAGATCCAAGTGTGTGGTTTTCAGGAGGCCGGAATAATAACAATCTCAAGAAAGTCTGTCCTTGTTTTCTTAGCTTTGCCAGGTGTCATGGAAACCCTCAGGAGTTTGCCCCAGAATCCTCCCAAAACAAACTGAAACATGACACGCATGAAAACCCCCATGGCAGCATTATTCACAACAGCTCCAAACCAGAAACACTTGAATGTCCCTCAAACTGAAGATCAATAAACAAAATGTATCCACATGTATCCATCCACAGATGGGACACCACTCAGGCAGAAATACAGATACACATCAAAGCCATCATGCCCAATGAAAGAATCCAGACACAAGCTACATGCTGTAGATTCCGTATGTGAAATTTCTAGAAAAGGCAAAACTCAAGACAGAAAGCAGATCAGGTGCAGGCTGGGGCTGGGGACAGACACTGACCACAAATGGGTATGATTGGAAACGTTTTTGCGTGATGCAAGTGTTTTAAAATGAGATTGTGGTGATGGCTACACGACTATGTAAATTTACTAAAAATTACACTGTACACTTACAATGGTGAATTTTATGGCATGTCAATTATACTACCATCCAAAGACATGAAAACTAAAAAAACCACACATACACACAGTGCACACCAAAAACCAGGCAACCAACTCCCAACCCTCTCCCCACAAAAGGCCCCTGCCCTGAATTCAAGCTGACACACACAATTTAAATAGTATGTGCAGTTGCTGAAATTTGAATTGGGCTAATAAACTGTCATTTGTCATATACATATTTATATATATCTGTGTGCATGTATGTATCTATTGGTCTAACTATCACTCCTTCTCTGTCTACTTAAAGTAAATTAAATCACCCAATAAGGCTTTTCTCTCAAATGCAGTCAGTACAGATTTAAAAAATTGAATACGCGCTTCCACACCTAAAATTACTTATCTCTTTTCCATTCCCAAGTCTGGTAAAACAATTCTTTGAAAGTATTGGTTAATAAGAGTTGCCTACTTTTCCAGACTGACATCAGGAGAACAGGCTGGGCCAGGCCTGGCTCTTGCTGAGGAACCCCAGATCGTCTGCTGCGTCCAGAGAGCTCTGGACTTTCCTCTTTGGACTGTTCGCATTCCCACTGAGCACAGGGTCCTGGGTCTTTTGCAGGTTCATTTGCTAAGAGGGGCCCCAAAAGATTTTCCCTGAGAACTCTTTCAGGGGTTTCAGTGATTCAGAAACATGTTTTTCCCTGGTGGGAACTGGCTACTGCTGCCCTCTCCTTGGCCCTCGATTTCCTTTGTCTCCCGGTTAATTGAAAATAGAAATCACCAAAACATGTGGCCTCTGCCACCTCCACTGCTCAAATCCATTTTTCCTCATCTAGTCAGTTCAATAAACCTCTCTCTCCTTCCACCAATCAACAATATGAAAAAATAATAAAGCCTACCTCCCATAGGTTTCATGCTCTCAGGAGAGGATTACTATTTGATCTAATCATTCAAGATTCTTTGTTAGTTGGGTAGCAACTTTTAGTATCTTTTAAGCCTCTTATAAAACTGACATGCCTTTTCTGGAGAAGGAAATGGCAACCCATTCCAGTACTTTTGCCTGGGAAATCCCATGGATAGAGGAGTCTGGTGGGCTACAGTCCATGGGGTTGCAAAAGAGTTGGACATGACTTAGTGGCTAAAAAACAACAACAAACCCTGCAAGATACCATCCTGCAGGTTGTTGTTCTCTTTTTTGCTGTACAGCATGCATTCCTCTTTTTGTGGTTGCTAGCTGGATGCTGTATTTAATGAAGTAGATAGGAGCACATGCTAAAAATATAGCCTCAGTACACAGAGATTATCATGCAGTTAGTATAATTTGGCATATGTGCTAATGTAATGAAAAGAAGATTACTTCAGTGAACTATTTTGTTTTTGTATTTTACTTAAAATGAAACTAATTGATTGGGGGTGTGTAAGACCCAGCATAAGGATAAAAGCAACATATTTCTAGTTATGTGATGATCAAGATTTATCATGTCTGTGTTGCTATATGGCCTCTGTTCAGTAATCTTAAATCTAATTTTAGGCCTAAAATTCCCATTTTACTCCAGAGTAAAAAATGAGTATATTGAAGCATAGACCTTGACTATGTAACTTTAAAGAATTAATAGAACTCTGTAAACCCTGTTATATTATTTTTGTAAAAAACAAATGTAAATGTATATATGCACCTATCTATCTATATAGGCTTTCCTTGTGGCCTAGACAGTAAAGAATCTACCTGCAATGCAGGAGACCTGGGTTTGATGCCTGGGTTGGGAAGATACCCTGGAGAAGGAAATGGCAACCTACTCCAGTATTCATGCCTGGAGAATTCCATGGACAGAGGAGCCTGGTGGGCTACAGTCCATGGGGTTGCAAAGAGTCAGACATGATTGAGCAACTAACACACACACACATATGTATGAAGTATGGAAGGCCCTGGTTGATTACCTCCTGCCTTGACAGCACTTTTCTCTAAGATGTTAGACTTGACTGCTGCTTGGGCAGGCCTGAAGACTGAGTGTAGTATCAAGTAGAAAACACATCTTTCAAAGACAGAGTTTGTCTGCTTCCTAACAAGGAAGTTAATAACAAAGAAACATTTTTCAAAGACGTTGGACTTTAAAAAGTCCACATGAGCCTAATAAAAGGGAAAGTGTTGCTTTGAAGTCATAAAAGTTTATTTTTTTTTTAATGCACACATTTAAAAATGCCCTTAAATGGGGCAAAAGAGTATATAATGATGAAATTAATTTTGAATGAATTTAAGAGAGACAAAAGGTGTACAATAAAAAGTCAACTCTTTCTTCCTTGTTCCGCACAAACAAGGTGGTTTCTCTACTGATTGTTTTGTATCTTGTTCCTTTTTACTCAATAATATTCCCTGACCATGTTTCCCATCAAAAGGAAGCTGACTCATTCTTCCTAATCACAACACTATATGAATGGATCATAATGTAACTAACCAGTTCCCTACTGCTGGCTGTTTAGGTGGTTTCCAGTTTTTTCCTAAAACAAACAATGTAATAATAACTATTCTTGTGTACAGACATACTGACTCACATATTTGAGTATAACTGTGGTAAAAATACCAAAGGGTAGATTTTCAGGGTCAAAGCTATGCAGAATTGTAATTCTGACAGATACTGTCAAATAGTCTTCCACAGAGACTTAATTTGTACTTTGACCTACAATCAGTCTGTGTATGAGAGCACCTGTTTCTCCACACTCTAGATAAATAAGATAGTGTATGGAACTTTTTGTTCTTTGTGAATATAAGACTAAGAGCTATTGTAGTTCCTTTTCTATGAACTATGTGTTCACATCCTTTGCTACTGCATTGTTGCTATTTTATTACTGGTTTGGAAGAACTCTTTATATATTAGAGAGTCTGGCCTTTTGTTTGTAGTAAGTATTACAATAACATTTTTCTACTTATTTGTAGTTTTTTGCCATGTGTACAATTTTCATTTTTAATTAAAATGTATCAATCTTTCCTTTTATGGATTCTTTTAGCCTTTCTAAAGAAATATATTTGAAATGTTGTATTCTAGTACTCTCATACATCTGAGATTTTAATCAGTTCCAGTAGCCTACACCCTGTCAGTTCAGTCGCTCAGTCGTGTCCTACTCTTTGCGACCCTATGAATCGCAGCACGCCAGGCCTCCCTGTCCATCACCAACTCCTGGAGTTCACTCAGACTCATGTCCATTGAGTTGGTGATGCCATCCAGTAGCTTGCTTGTATCTCTCCTCTGAAAGCCAGAGTAGAGAAGCTCCCTGGTCCAATTAACTGATTTAGCTCCTAAATACAGGGTGCCTTGTATATTTGCAGTGGTTTCCTGGGTGCCATCTTTGCTCTTCTTAATTTGATTGTAGATTCTTTGAAAACATGAACTCTATCTTAAGTTTCTGTATCGCTCTACCCAGTACATGGTAGAAGCCTTAAACTTGGTTTCATTTATAGCACTCTGTACTTTAGGAGGGGAAGGGAAGGGGGGCTGCCACAACTCCAGATGGTTGGGAATCATCTTGAGCCACAAAGTCATATGCTGCCAGCCTGGATCTTTCAGTCATTTTTGGGTTGGTAGCTGCTATTTGGCTGTTGGATTCAAATACATTTTGTTCATAGGCTGTGGACAGAGAATTCCTTACCAATTAAGCAAGCAGAGACTGGAGGCAAACAGCCTAGGATAATGGCCCTGGTGACCTTTGTCTTTGGTGTGCTTGCCCCCTTCTGGGATTATGATTCTTTTTAATCTCCCACTTTTAAAATTCTTTTTACTTTTTTAAAAAACATTTGGCCACATTGAGAGGCATGTGGGATCTTAGTTCCCCAACCAGGAATCAAACCCACACCCTCTGTATTGGAAGCATGGAGTCTTAACAACTGGACCATCAAGGGAAGTCTCATAATCTTCCACTTTTTAAACAACACATATTTAACACTGCTCTTCCATGTTTGCTTACTTAGGCTAATGATTTGACATGTCTGAATTTTTTGACTGTGATGTCATTCACATTTCTGACATTTTTTAGAAGTAGATGACTGAGTTTATTTTCAGCAATGAGCTCAATTGCCAAAGCAAGGAATTTAATGCAGAATCTCTTGGCAAGGAAACTGATAGGAGGGCCTTCAAGACCTAGCTGATCCAATCACAGAGCAAGTGACCAAGGATCACTCTCCTAGCATCCTTGCAACATGTAGGAATGGAGGGCAAAGGATATATCAGAAGTGTTCCCTATTTTCAAGGAGTTTGCAGTTTGTAGAGAAAATTCATGAACGTGGTACAATTAGAAGTATGAGTCCTTAAATCACACTCAGTTGTGGCTCAGAAAATGGAAGGGCCAGCGCGACCAAGAACACAGAAAAGCTCTTATTTTAGAAGGAATAAGACCTGAGTGTGATCCTAGGACAGAGTTTCTGAATCTGGGAGTCTAAATCAGGTAGTCCATAAGCTTGGATGAGGAAAAACTACATCTCAATTTGTACCAACTCCTAATGGAAATTTAGCATTTCCATCCATGATGAATGTAGGCAACAAACCACAGTATTATAGAGCACTCATGACTATCAGAATCACAGATTTTTCATATTCCTCACAGTTGCTATTTTCCAATAATGCTCACATGCATCACCACCACTTCAATATTAAGCTAGTTATGAATGGCCACTATATATTTATTCAGTTAATGAAAGAGATTTACTTATATCCATTTTGGAAAAGATTTTGGTTACTGTAGTTCAATATAATTATTCCTTATTGTAATTTTATGTTTCATTTCATAAATGTGAAAACCTTATTCTACTGTCCAGCAGTTTGGGGTCCTCAGCTGCTATCTTAGCTCTTGGCACATGGTTGTTGTCTGTTGTTTAGTTGCTAGGTCATGTCCGACTCCGTGCAACCCCATGTATTGTAGCCTGTCCGGCTCTTCCGTCCATGGGATTTTCCAGGTAAGAATACTGGAGTTGGGTTGCCATTTCCTTCTCCAGGGGACCCCAGAGATCATTTCCTGCATTGGCAGCAGATCCTTTACTACTGAGCCACCTGGGAAGCCCTTGGCACACAGCAGTTGTTTGATAAAGAAATGAAAAAATAAACAACAGGGGTACAAGTCTGAACAGACAAGATGGAGCCACGTTCCTGACTTAGCAATTAGAAAATGCATAAATATGCTTTATTTATGTGTTATCAGATTTCAGAAAAAACCTTATGTATTAGAATAGATAGCATACAACAAGATAGAATAAGCTACCTAGAAACTAGACAAGGAAAGAGTAAGTTGAGTCAGGAATGAGACTAGAAACTGAGGTCATAGAAAATGTAAAGATTTGGTTCTTTGATTTCTTTCATCAGTGTCTTATAGTTTTCTGTATATAGCTCTTTTGTCTCCTTAGGTAGGTTTATTCCTAGGTATTTTATTCTCTTAGTTGCAGTGGTAAATGGGATTGATTCCTTAATTTCTTTCTGATTTTTCATTGTTAGTATATAGGAATACAAGTGATTTCTATTTATTGATTTTGTATCCTGTGACTTTATCAAATTCACTAATTAGTTCTAGTGATTTTCTGATAGTGTCTTTAGGGTTTTCTATGTACAGTATCATAACGACATAAACAGATGGAGGGATATTCCCTGCTCCTGGGTTGGAAGAATCAATATTGTGAAAATGACTATACTACCAAAAGCAATCTACAGATTCAATGCAGTCCCTATCAAATTACCAATGATATTTTTCACAGAACTAGAACTAAACATTTCACAATTCTGTATGGAAATACAAAAGATCCCGAATAGTCAAAGCAATCTTGAGAAAGAAGAATGGAGCTAGAGGAATCAACTTGCTTTATTTCAGACTATACTACAAAGCTACAGTCATCAAGACAGTAAGATATTGGCTCAAAAATAGAAGTATAGACCAATGGAACAGGAAAAAAAGCCCAGAGATAAATCCACGCACATACGGGCACTTATCTTTGACAAAGGAGGCAAGAATACACAATGTGAAAAAGACAGTCTCTTCAATAAGTGGTGCTGGAAGAACTGGACAACTACACAAGAATGAAATTAGAACATTTAGTAACACCATACACAAAGATAAACTTGAAATGAACTAAAGACCTACATGTAAGACTAGAAACTATAAAACTCTTAGAAGATAACAGGCAGAACACCGTATGACATAAATCATAGCAAGATCCTTTATGACCCACCTCTTAGAATAATAGAAATAAAAACAAAGATAAATAAATGGGACCTAATTAAACTTAAAAGCTTCTGCACAGCAAAGGAAACTACCAACAAGGTGAAAAGACAACCCACAGAATGGGATAAAATAATAGCAAACAAAATAACTGACAAAGAATTAATTTCCAAAATATACAAGAGCTCATACAACTTAATACCAGAAAAACAAACAACCCAATCAAAAAGTGCGCAAAAGACCTAAACAGACATTTCTCCAAAGAAAACATACATAGATGGCTAATAAACACATGAAGAGATGTTCAACATCACTCATTATTAGAGAAATGCAAATCAAAACTACAGTGAGATATCACTTCATCTCACACAGAATGGCCATAATTAAAAAATCCACAAACAACAAGTGCTGGAGACGGTGTGGAGAAAGGGGAACCCTCCTACACTGCTGGTAGGAATGTAAATTGTTACAGCCACTGTGGAAGACAGTATGGAGATTTCTTAAAAAAAACTAGGAATAAAACTACCAAATGACCCAGCAATATCACTTCTAGGCATATACCCTGAAGCAAACAGAACTGAAAAAGACACATGAACCCCAGTATTCATTGCAGCACTATTTACAATAGCCAAGACATGGAAGCAATCTAGATGTCCATTGACAGGTGACCGGATAAAGAAGTAGTGGTACATATATACAATGGAATATCACTCAGCCATATAAAGGGATGCGTGAGTCAGTTCTAATGAGGTAGAGGAACCTAGACCCTATTACACAGAGTGAAGGAAGTCAGAAAGAGAAAAGCAAATATCATATATTAACATATATATATGGAATCTAGAAGGACAGTACTGACGAATCTGTTCACAGAGCAACAATGGAGATGCAGACACAGAGAACAGACTTACGGACAAGGGTGGGGGAGAAGAAGGAAAGGGTGAGATAAATGGAGAGGGTAGCATGGATGCATATACACTGACATATGTAAATAGATAGCCAATGGGAATTTGCTGTATGACTCAGGGAACTCAAACTGGGCTCTGTAACAGCTTAGAGGGGTGAGAATGGGCGGGAGGTGGGAGGGAGATTCAGAAGGGAGGGGACATATGTACACCTATGGTTAATTCATGTTGATGTATAACAGAAATCAAACCAACATTGTAACCAATCATCAACAATTAAAATAAATAAATATTAAAAAAAAAGATTTGGTTCTAATAGGCAACACAAAAAGAAAATCCTAATAGCTGTATAATTCACATTGCCCTTCCTGGTGTTTAGTAAAATTAAAACAATTGGTTAGGAAAAGCTGTAATAGTAATTTCTCCTCAAGATTTAATCAAAGAAGAACCAAAATTTGCTTTCTTACCATGGTTTGATGGAAGTGATGCACTCCAGACACAAGCCAGGTCCAGGGGCAGAAAGCTGGATCTCAACCAAAGACTGAGCAAGAGCTCCACAGAAGGACAAGAAATAGGGCTTATTTTAAAGAAGACACCACTTAGAGAAGCAGTGAGCCCAGAAGGCCTCTGGAGACCAGATTTAAATTGAGGACTAAGGAGAAGACAGTGGCACAAGAGACAGAGACACTGCCATGCACGAGGAAAGGATGGGCGCAGAAGGCAACCTGGAGCAGGCTCCTCGAAGAGCAGCCCTTTGGTAATTGGACAAAAGCAGCCAGCATGGTACTGGGGTGGAAATAATACAATCCTTCTGTGCACTCAGGTAACCAGTTTGTATTTTCTACTTTGGGCCATTTTAAGTGCTGGTTCACAGCTCTACAAAAGGGAGAGCTGGGGCAAAGAAAGGGCAGACATTCAGAGGCCTTGTTTCATCACTCAGCTGTCCTGGGAAACTTCAGAGAGGGGATGTGCACTTAATATGGGAGTTGGCAACCAGCTGGGCTCTTTATTGACCCAGGTGACCCCTCTGTCTCACCAATCAAGACTCATTCAGCACTGTGGTGGGGAGCCAAGTGTGTGCTATCATGGGGTCCTGGCTTCTTCGCCAGAACCCCTATGCCTCTTAACCTGGCCCTGACAACTCCTTTCTTAAGCATGAAGGGCTCTGGCTTCATGCTTGTGAGCCACTCACTCTCTTCTTGTTCTGGGTCCCTGTGGAGAAGGACAGGACATGCCATGCATGAAGGTCCTTAGCTGCTGCTGCTGCTGCTAAGTTGCTTCAGTCGTGTCCAACTCTGTGTGACCCCAGAGAAGGCAGCCCACTAGGCTCCCCCGTCCCTGGGATTCTCCAGGCAAGAACACTGGAGTGGGTTGCCATTTCCTTCTCCAATGCATGCAAGTGAAAAGTGAAAGTGAAGTCGCTCAGTCGTGTCTGACTCCTAGTGACCCCATGGACTGCAGCCTACCAGGCTCCTCCATTCATGGGATTTTCCAGGCAAGAGTACTGGAGTAGGGTGCCATTGCCTTCTCCGGAAGGTCCTTAGAGACTCCCCTAACTCAGGGGAAGCTCACCATTCCCACTAGAAACCAACAGGAAAATCCAGGGACCAGTATACACTTATCGGTCTAACCCTGCAGAGCTAAACAGAAGGTTACAAGAATTAATCCAAATTTTGGTAACTAAATGATTCAGTTTTACATTTCTATGCATTCATTTTAAAAACAGAGAGAGAATAGAGAAAAAGTATCTTACTTTGGGATTCAAGTCAAAGAAAGTGTAGTATTTAAATCGTAACAGCAGCTGCTCATCCTCCTGGATGCCTTGTTCCATAAGGGAACGTGAGGAGTCTAGCCAACTAGAAAACAAGATAAGTTTTAAAAGTCAATCAATTTTACACACATATTTTAGTATTATATAATATGATATATATACATGTAAATGTATGCATGTATGTCTATATACACCCTTGAACAAAGTCTGGGTATGTAACATAATCTAAACCCAGTAAAGGAGATGACTTGATAGTAGCGTGTGCCTCCATTTTATCACACAGCTTTCTAAGTGTTTTTTTGTATTTATGTATTTTCTCACTGACTTTAGAGTAAATCAGTGAAGGAGCCAGGGCAGTTATTATTTTCCTAGTTTTAGCAATGACGAAAATGAGCCTCAGTAACAGTAAATGACATGTTCAAGGTCCTGTGCCTCCTGGTGGAGCTGGAATAAGAATCTGCAGTTGCTGACTGCTGCCCCTACTTGTGCTGTGTGCACTTGCTGACTGCTGACCACTTCCACACCAGGTGATCTGACCCCAAAGTGGCTTTATCTTATTGTCTAGAACTTTCTGTAACTATGGAAATCTTCTACATTGCCCAGTCCAATTGAATAGCCACTAACCGCATGAGGCTACTGAAGATTTAGATGTGCCTAGTGCCATGTTTTGGAGAAGGCAATGGCACCCCACTCCAGTAATCTTGCCTGGAAAATCCCATGGACAGAGGAGCCTGGTAGGCTGCAGTCCATGGGGTCGTGAAGAGTCGGACACGACTGAGCGACTTCACTTTTCACTTTTCACTTTCATGCATTGGAGAAGGAAATGGCAGCCCACTCCAGTGTTCTTGCCTGGAGAATCCCAGGGACGGGGGAGCCTGGTGGGCTGCTGTCTATGGGGTCGCACAGATCGGACACGACTGAAGCGACTTAGCAGCAGCAGCAGCAGCAGTGCCATGTTTTAATTTTAATTATATTCAAACATAAATGTAAATGTCCACATGCTGCTGGTGACTCCTGTACTGGGCAGCACAGTTCTAGAGTCTGAAAGATAAATACTGGGTAATGATGAGGAGAGAATAAAAGTTAACAATGAATGAGGTGGGAATGAGGGCCCTCCAATACCACTGAAAATGGCTTGAACTTCTATATATGAATATATAGAAGATCAGTTTATATGTTTTATGTATTTTATATGTTTATATAAATTGATTTTATTTATTTATATATAAAATATTCTATTATATAATCATATATTCCCCTGTAGGAGAATAAGAATAACCAAGATGCAGTCTCCATCCGAAAGGAACTGACAGTCAGTGGGGTAACCAAGCCTCATATTAAAGAAACAAGGTGACACTGGAGCAGTAGAATAGGACTTGAGGGAGTGACTGATCTTCTGAGAAGACTGGAAGTGGCTGGGCCTTATGGGACAAACAGGGACAGGCCAGTAGAGCAGGAGGGAAGGAGAGGGTCCTGGAGCAGAGGGAAAGCTGGAGGCAAGGCAGCGACACAGGAATGAACATGCACGTTGGGGGGATGGGGAGCATGAGAGCACAGCAGGACACACAGATGGACATACATGGGGTCTGATCTCAGGGGATCAAAGGAGAGTATGAACTAGGATCCGGGGGAGTGGAATGCTAACAAATGTGACTTTACTTGGACAACAGTGAATGAAATAAGTGGTGGTTTGAGAAATAGTTTGAGTGTATTTTCTGAGACTACTTCAAAGCTTAAGGACTCACTAATTGGAATGGAGAATGGAAAAGGGGTGCTCTACAAAAGACAGCAGGGCCACTTGGGTCTCCCCTGCTGCCACAGAGGGGACCAGCCCACTTATAAGCTGATCTACATCCCATAAAATTTGCACACGTGTCCGAACAAAGAATTAGCATTCACTAGCCAGTAAACCATTGAGTTAACCCAATGTGTAAATGTTGTCACACTTTAAATGTATTGAAATGACAAATGGCTACATTTTGTCTTTTTTGTTGCTAAAATCAGTGCTGACCTTTGTGAATAGTATACATTTCCTAGGTGTGCTGACTTGAGAACTGAACAACCCCTCCCTGTCTCATCTCCGCAGCATCTCTCTTCCTACATTAATATCAGTTCACAGAGAAGTAAAACAAGTCACGTCCTTACCCTGAGTTAAGCTTGGCTTTGTCAGCCAGAGACCGAGACTGGTACATATCAGCAAGTGCTTCTGGTGATTGTGGTGGCTGGCTGAATGCCAGGATGCTGCAGTTTTGTTCTGCCAGAGGGCTGTCACTGAACCAAGTCATTGTGGATGATGCTGGCGTTCCGTTTATGGGGTCATATGTGGGGGTCATGGTTTTACTGTATAAGCCAGGACTTACTGCAAAGCAAAGGAAAATATGAACTAGGATATGAGATTTGGGATAAGAATCTTTAGAACAACACTGCTTGTACTAAAATGGATTTTGAACTTAAATGTTTGTATTATTTAGAAAAATCAGATGAATGATGGCAGAAGTTAAACACAGGTAAAACTCCAGTCTGGGTATTTAGTTCCTGGAAAGCTAGGAAACTCATCGGCTGTAAAATCTTCCAAAATCAACCCAGACAAATGTAGGACTATTTTCTTCTCAATAATTCAAAAATTTTTTATATCAGTAGTGCGTTCTGGCACTATTAGAAAACTGGAGCTCTCACAGAATACATGCATATACTTTATTTTTGGGCAAATCTCTTAAATTGCAATGCTTACCAATTTAAGGAATTTAGCTAGTTGATGGTTTATAAATCATCTGACTCTAATTTGCATAAGGGAAGTATAATAATCCCTTTCATTCTTTGTACTGGAATGTACTATGCAAGAAACTCTCAGTGTTGCAAACAAGGTAGAAATTCATTCTTATATACAGGCATATCTCATTTCACTATGCTTCGAAGATACGTTTTTTTGTTTTTTAACTTTTTTTATTTTTAACTTTGTGACTCTGTGTTACATTTTGGTAACTCCTCCAATATTTCAACCTTTTTTTCATTACTATTATATTTGTCACTGTGATCAGTGATCTTTCATTTTACTACAATGACTTGCTGAAGGCTCAGATGATGTTAGCATTTTTAGCAATAAAATATTTTAAATTAAGGTATGTACATTTTAAAAAGACATACTGCTATTACACTCTTAATGGTAGCAATATAGTGTAAACATAACTTTTATATGTGCTGGGAAACAAAAAAAAATTTTATGCAACTCGCTTTATTACAGCAGTCTGCAGTATCTCTGAGTATGTCTGTAAAAATAAAAGGATGACACTTTTCTAGTTTTTACTGCCTCTCCTGTTATATACCCAATGCAAGATTTAAATTGAGTTCAGAAAAGAGTCATGTGAAGGTAGAATCAGGAAGAGAAGTATATTTGAATGATCTAACAAATTTCCTTATTCCACAAATTCATGGTCAATTCTGTGAAAGTTTTTCATTCATCAGCAACATAATATATACAATTAAAATAATGAGCTATATAACACACCTTATTAAAAAATTTCTGTTCTAAAATTAGTTGGATATTCTTTCCTTATCACCGGAATCCTTAATTTTAGTCCTTGTTTAGAGAGAGAGGAGGAAAGGCTAAGTAGAGAAAAGGAGAGTTCTTGAGACTTAAGAATTTAAGAAATTCTTGGATTTAATAATAAATTAAAATAATGAAACACCTATCATGAATCTTACCAGATGGACCTGAAATTGTTGGAGAACCCTCCAGGTTTAAAATATCTTCAATTATGGGCTCCTTATTATTTTTGTCTTTTTTCTTCTTCTTTTTAAAATATTCACCTGAAGGCTTTAATAACGACAATTCTTCTGCTCTTCTAATATCTAAAAATAAATATAAAAAAGAAAAAAGAAAAGCAAGAAGTAAAAAGAAAATTCCTTCTAAGACTTTGAGTCATGTTGGGCATGTGAAACCATTTCTCAAAAAATTCCTGAGAAGTAAATGGAACTAAATGACATTCCTTTTGAAGAAATTGAAGATCAGTGGCCCCCAAAATGGGTGTGTAGAGATCAAACAGTGGAGGGAGATTCATTCTAGGAACATTTCTAGTTTGTTTTTAAATCTGTTGTGAAACTATTTCAAACATATTCAATGCTAGTATGGTGGCCCCTTCCCATGCTCGCCACCCCCTTAAACCTTTCCTAGTATTTCGCTGTTCTTGTGTCATTTACTTACTAGCAGTTTCCCCCTCCCTCCTTCCTTCTTTCCTTTCTCCCTTCCTTTTCTGTTTTTAGGTTTTTAAGCAACCAGCAAGGACTCCATCTATTTCTTTATGGGCCAGTGACCCTCAGAGCTTTTCTCTGCCAAGTGGCTTCTTCCATCCCTGTGGCAGACATCCTAGGCACCTTGTCCATCTCCTGGCCCTCCCCATTTTGGTGCACTCTGACCTCCTTCCAGTGGTAGCTAGGATGTATCTCTTTATCCAAGGGCCTGCTCTGGATGCCAGAGTCCTCACTCCCCAGACAGAGATGCAACAGGTCACATGAGTTCAGAGAGTTAACACTCCTCAAGAGCAGCCCTCAATAACTCAGTGACTGGTGGAATGGTATATTAACACCCCAGGTCCCTCACCCCTTGGTTGCACAGCTCCAAGGCATGACCACACCGCTTCCCAGAGGGCCCCAGCTGTCCATAGTGTGAGCTGATTAGTGACACTCACTTATTAGTGGCCTTCTCTTTCCAGTCTCACTTTACCACTCCCAGCCAGTGTTTCCTGGCATAACCTTCTAAATAAATAATATTTATACTTGAATTCTTATCTCAGGTCTTCTTCTGGAAAACTCAAGCTAAGAAGATAGTCCCCACTGTCCTCCATTACTCAAATATACTTCTAACTGCCATTTCCAATTAGAACTGATTGTACACTGGGCTGTTATGATCCCAGGTAAAAATCAAGGAATGTGGATGTTAGAATCTCTGGGCAGCTTTCCTGGAGGTAAATGCACTAATTCCACAGGTATCCCCACCTCTTAGTTCAGCTGAGGTTGAATCTGGCAGTTGAGCTGCCAGTAAACAAGCCTGACTGTCAGGTTGCAACACACACCTGTAACCATTCCAAATGCATAATTTATACACAAAACCAGGAGACAAATAAAAATTTCTAGTGGAAGCATTAGTAACAAAACAAAACAAAAACCTCACTGATACCTAAGCCCAAGGTTTGTATCTTGTCTTTTCTTTGAGAGAAAAAAAAAAATCATCCTATTGCTAGATTTAAGTTCAGTTGGTCAGATATAAAAAGTGATTATTAGGGAATTCCCTGGAGGTTCAGTGGTTAGGTCTTGGAACTTTCACTGCAGGGGTCATAGGTTCAAAGTTCAATCCCTCATTGAGGAACTATGATCCTACATGCTGTGCATCTTGGCCAAAAAAAAAAAGTGATTATTAGAAATGCCAAGTTGAGTCATTTAGAGCTACCATGAAGGTGTAATCTGGAAAGAAAAGAATGTATGAATGCTTCTATTTAAAAACTTCAAGTTTTTGACCCTAGCCATGATGTGTGTTTCTAGTCCACTGTGGTGTCTGAAATGTACATTTTATTTACTCATTTACTGTTTTCAAATTTTCATTAGAATATTATTGAAAGCCAGGTACCTTGTGCTTATATCATTTGCTCACCATGCATCAAGGAAAAATTCTGGAACTTACCTTTTGTAATGGAAGCTTCCAATCATTTGTCTGGTCAGCAAACAGTTACTAAGCAGGTGATATGTGTTGGGCATTGTGCTAAGTGTTAGGAACAGACATGCTCAAGAAACGGCTGTCTTCATCCTATATAATACCATACCAGCCTGCACCACTCATTACTGGCACTCTCAATACTGTGTATATTATTAGACTTTTTCCCTTTTTTCCTCCATTACCTACCCTCTTTTAACATCTTATTTTTTACATGATTTATTTTCTGTCTCTGTATGCTACAATGGAAGCTCAGGGAGGGCAGAGGGTTTCGATTATTTTCATTGCTAACCAATCTCTAGCACTTACCATAGTGCCTGCCAAGTCAAAATATATATTTGCTGAAGGAATGAATAAGCAGTGTACAGTTTAATGGGGAAGATAGATCACCCACTCACATAGTGTGTATACTGTGTTCAAATCCTAAATATTAGCCTTGGAACTCAAGAGTATACCTACACACTTTCAAAAAATATACTTCCTGACCCAGAGTTTGCTACTATTATGGAAGTCCCAGAAAGAAGAAATGGTTTGGGCAGTGTTGTCCCTAAAGGCTGTTAAAATTTTTGATCCATAATTAAGTGTACTTTTCTGCTTAAAATAAACTCCACAAATGATGTTTATGGACAGAGTTATTTACTGGAGCCAAGTGTTAGGGAAGCAATTAGGATACTGCATCACCATTATCTCAAGAACAACATAGACATATCAGCTCTATGGTGATAATGATTTAATGGAACTCTTTTCGTTTGTCTTCAATATAACAATTTCAGTATGGCTTAGGGAAATGAGTTTTGGGGTGGAAATCTTAATGGAGTTGTCTTTTCTGTTTACAAGTCTCTTTTGAAATAGCTTTAAGCTTTGGGAAAATGAACCTGATTTATTCTGATAATGTTCCATCTGGTTTAACTTCACTTAAATGGCTAAAGTCCCCAGAACTGGGCTTGAAAACTGTGCTCCTAATAAGGGATGTAAAGCCAAGCAGTTGTGGGCAGAAGTGCGTGTATTTTCCTGTGCTCTTTTGCTGAGAGTACAGAGGGCAGAGGTGCCCGCCTGTGGGGACTCACTCAGGGCTCTGCAGATGTCGCTGACAGCTCTGAAGACCACAGTCGAGAAGCTGACTCGCAGTCGCACTGTCTTCATGTTCGGCAGGCGCAGGCGAAGCATTTTATGCTGAGGGGTAAAGACAAGCTTTGCGTCTGCCTGGACCCCACATTTGTCCAGAGTCCAGTGTGTTTTCAGAAGCCAGCAATGTTTCTGTTCCCACCAAAGGGCAAAGTCTGACCAGTCCTGGGCTATGTCTGCAAGAATAGAGAACAGAGCTCAGTAAAGTGAGAGCAAGCACTTGCACCCTGGAGTCAAGTCCTGCATGTGCAAAACCAAAACCAATGCTGGTCTTCCACTCTCATCTTCCTACAACCCAAGCCTCCATCATTCTTGGCTTCTTGTCAAAGTCCCTAAGACAAGGCAGCTAGAAGACCGACTGAACCTTACCTTCTTTACATTTAAATACTATGGAAGGAACAGAAACATACAACTTTTATTCACGATGAAATGCTAAAGTTGTCTTCTCCCAAGTCCCTCAGTGCCAGAAGCAAGGCTTTATTTAATCAAGATGATTTCTCAAATAGAAATGGATCCTTCCAGGTCCCTGGTGGTCTGGTGGTTAAGAATCCCACTTCCAATGCAGGGCACGTGGGTTTGATCCCTGGTCAGGGAACTAAGAACCCACCTGCTGTGGGGCAACTAAGCCCATGTGCTACAACTAGAGAAGCCCACACACCACCAACATCACCACCACAACGAGGGAAAACAGATGAATCCTTCAGACACCGGCTCACAAGGGAATATCAAAAGCTTCCAGTCAAAGTGCACACAAAACTACTGAGAAGTTTACATTTCACCCTTCTCAGGAATGTCCACCTCTTATCAGGACCACGGCATTACCAGTTTCCAAAACTGATAACACTAAAATCAGAGCTGAACATTTTATTTCTCAATGGTAGCATCAACACTGAACCCTTCCACTTCTTCAATGCCCCTTGGCATCAAGATTGAATCTTTCCCCTTTGCCAATGTTAGAGTCATATTCAATCTTTTATTTTGCTAAATTAAGAGCCATCAGTACTTTTACTTAAAAAATGGCTTCTCCCTCTTTCTCTCTTTTTAAATTAGAAAACCTTTCTCTCAGTGCTATTAGTAGAAGTCTAAATGCTGTAGGCTTCCCCAGTGGCTTCGTGGTAAAGAATCTGCCTGCAATGCAGGAGATGTGGGTTCAGTCCCTGGGCTGGGAAGATTCCCTGGAGGAGGGCATGGCAACCCACTCCAGTATTCTTGCCTGGAGAATCCCATAGACAGAGGAGCCTGGCGGGCTATAGTCCATGGGGTCACAGGAGTCAGACATGACTGAGCGACTGTGCACAGCGCAGTGTGGCATGAATGCTGTAATGCTGTAACTATTTTGGAAAGTCCTATGATTCAGTAAATTTTCCCTGATCTAAATGCCCAACAGAAATGCCTATACTTACCTAAGACAGGCACTATCTATAAAAGCCCCCATATGTAAAGAACCCAATGTCCATAAACTATCAGGTAAATGGATAAATTGTGGGAAAAAAAAATCATATAATGGAATATTATATAGCAATGAGAATCAAAGAACCCAACTATATGCAATAAAATGGATAAATCTCACAGACATAATGTGGCATGAAAGAAAGCAGATGCTTGAGGGTATATTATCCTGTGTAATTCCACGTATATACAGTTTGAAAACAAGTAAAATTATTCCTTTGGAGTTACAATTCAGGGTAGTAGCTACCCTTAGTGGGACAGTGGCTGGGAGGTGTCAGATGTGGGACTTGGGTGGGTGAACAGGTACTGTTTTATATCTTGATCTGGGTGGTGGTTATATGACTTTGTGAAAATTCACTGAACTATGCACTTCTGATAATTGCACTTTTTGTATGTATATTATATTCCAATGAAGACAACTTAAAAATACTTTATATCACTAGTATAAGTGAAAAGCCAACATCTGTGGTCTTAAATAGAAGACAAAAAAATAAATGCAAAGAAAATAAAACATTATTAAATTCTAGGTCCATCATGTTGTCTCCTGATGTGAAGACTCTGACCCTGACTTCTTTCCTTGTTTAAACAAGGGCTAGTAGCAAACGGTGGGTAAGGACACTGGCACCAGGCTGCTTGTTCACAGAGCAATCAAGCATCGACAAAAAAATCACATAACAGTCTAAGGCCCCAGGTGTGGACTAAGGTTACCCTAGATGTCACCATGGAGGGTGACCTCATTCCAGTGCAAATAGGTTATAACACCTACTGGGGAGCTTCAGTTTGCTACCAAGTTTTGACAGAGGGGGTCAGGGGGTTGTTTGGACTCCTTCAGGGCTCCCCATTTCTCTTCTTCCTGCAGAAAGGGGCCATTGCAAGATGGATGATCAGAAAAACTTAGATAGTCAGACAGCCTAGTTCAGTCATTCAGTGATGATGCAACATACAGGGTTTCAAATGTAGAGAAACCATAAATAAGCGGCAACTTACTTATCTGTTCCACTAACTTGAGCATCACTCCCCCAATGTGCAGGTCTCCAGACACTCTCAGTGTGATGTCCTTCTGCTCCTCTTCATTTAGATGATCAACTCGGACCACAAGCTCCCAAGAAGCAGATGCAAAGTCACTGGATGAGAGCATTGTGGCAAATACAGGTGTCTACATGAAAAAAGGCAGACAGACCAGAAGGAAACTGAGGCTCATCAGGTAGACTCTGCAGAGCAAAACTTTCTTTTCTCTCATTTACTTTCTTTTCTCTCATTTTTAATCCCTTCCTCAAAAATGCTGCAGAGTTCCTGATATTAAATTCAGCATCTTAACTTTAAAGACAAAAAGTCTTATGAAAATGATCTCTTCTAAATCTCTTGTACTTTAAACCTTCTACCCTCCCAGGTCTACCTAGCTATTTATTTTCTGTGCCTGCCCAATGCATCCATCCCTTTCTCCTGACTTTTCTTGACTTTCTATGAACTACTTTAGCAATAGGCAACAAATCATGACAATCCTTGACATTAAAAAAAAATCACATTTATTGAAGCATAATTTGTATACAATAAAATGCATTGAATTGAAATGTAGACTTTGATGCATTTTATTATATGCATATTATACTTAAATAGAATTGATTTTAAAAAGAATATCTATACATAGGTATTATTACATTCACCCATAAAATAGTAAGGACATTTTCTGGTATGAAAAATTAAAAAAACAGAACAAAAAATTTCTTTTTTAGTCATATAACATGTAGTTTTATCTTAAGCACATAAGAGATACAGGTCATTAATAATTTGTTCTTGTTGTTCAGTCACTAACTCATGCCCTTCTCTTTGTGACCCCATGGTCGTATGCTAGGCATGGTAGGCTTCCTTGTCCTTCACCATCTCCCGAAGCTTGCTCAAACTCATGTCCATCCACATGCCCATCTTGATTCCAGCTTGTGAGTCACCCAGCCCAGCATGTCGTATGATGCATATAAGTTAAATAAGCAGGGTGACAATATACACCCTTGACATACTCCTTTCCTAATTTGGAACCAGTCCATTGTTCCATGTCCAGTTCTAACTGTTGCTTCTTGGTCTGCATACAGGTTTCTCAGGAGGCAGGTAATGTGGTCTGGTACACCTATCTCATTAAGAATATTCCACAGTTTGTTGTGAACCGCACAGTCAAAGGATTTAGCATAGTTAATGAAGCAGATGTTTCATTTGAATTCCGTTGCTTTCTTCATGGTCCAACAAATGTCAGCAATTTGATCTCTGGTTCCTCTGCCTTTTATAATTCCAGCTTGTATATCTGGAAGTTCTTGGCTCACATACTGCTGAAGCCTACTGCATAGGATTTTGAGTATAATCTTGCTACCATTGATATTAGTGCAATTGTACAGTAATTTGAACATTCTTTGGCATTGCCTTTCTTTGGGATTGGAATGAAAATTGACCTTTTCCAGGCCTGTGCCCACTGCAAAGTCTTCCAAATTTGCTGGCTTAGAGTGCAACACTTTAACAGCATCATTCCAGTTCAGCTGGGATTCTATTACTTCCATTAGCTTTGTTCACAGTGATGCTTCCTAAGGCCCACCTGACTTCACACTCCCAGGATGTTTGGCTCTAGGTCAGTGATCACACTATCATGGTTACCCAGGTCATTCAGAGCTTTTTTATACAGTTCTTCTGTGTATCTTCTGCGTGTGGAAGAAAGTGAAGAAGTAAAGAGCCTCTTGATGAAAGTGAAAGAGGAGAGTGAAAAAGTTGGCTTAAAGCTCAACGTTCAGAAAACGAAGATCATGGCATCCGGTCCCATCACTTCATGGCAAATAGATGGAGAAATGGTGGAAACAGTGGTAGACTTTATTTTTTTGGGCTCCAAAACCACTCCAGATGGTGACTGCAGCCATGGGGTCGCAAAGAGTTGGATACAACTGAGTGACTGAACTGAACTCTGTGTATCAGTTCAGTTTAGTTGCTTAGTCATGTCCGATTGATTCTTTGTGACCCCATGCACTGCAGCAGGCCAGGCTTCCCTGTATATCACAAACTCCTGGAACTTGCTCAAACTCATGTCCATCGAGTCAGTGATGCCATCCAACCATCTCATCCTCTGTCATCCCCTTCTCCCTCTGCCTTCAATTTTTCCACCATCAGGGTCTTTTCTAATGAATCAGTTCTTCTCATCAGGTGTCCAGAGTATTGGAGCTTCAGCTTCAGCATCAATCCTTTCAATGAATATTCAGGATTGATTTCCTTTAGGATTGACTGGTTTGATCTGCTTGCAGTACAAGGGACTCTCAAGAATCTTCTCCAACACCATAGTTCAAAAGAATCTATTCTTTGGCACTCAGCTTTCCTTATAGTCCAGCTCTCACATCCATACATGACTACTGGAAAAACCATAGCTTTGACTAGACGGACCTTTGTCAGCAAAGTGATGTCTCTGCTTTTTAATATGCTTTCTTGGTTGGTTATAGGTTTTCTTCCAAGGACCAAGCATCTTTTAACTTCATGGCTGCACTCATTATTTGCAGTAATTTTGGAGCCCAAGAAAATAGTCTGTCACTGTTTCCGTTGTTTCCTCATTTATTTGCCATGAAGTGATAGGACCAGATGCCATGATCTTAGTTTTTTGAATGTTGAGTTTTAAGCCAACTTCTTCATTCTCCTCTTTCATGTTCATCAAGAGGCTCTTTAGTCCTTCTTCATTTTCTGCCATAAGGGGGGTGTCATCCACATATCTGAGGTTATTGATATTTCTCCCAGCAGTCTTGATTCCAGCTTGTGCTTCATCCAGCCCAGCATTTCATATGATGTACTCTGCATATAAGTTTAACAAGCAGGGTGACAATATACAGCCTTGATGTACTCCTTTCCCAATTTGGAACCAGTCTGTTCCATGTCCGGTTCTAACTCTTGCTTCTTGACCTTCGTACAGATTTCTCAGGAGGCAGATAAAGTGGTCTGGTATTTCCATCTCTTTAAGAATTCTGCACAGTTTGTTGTGATCCACACAGTCAAAGGCTTTAGCATAGTCAATAAAGCAGAAGTAGTTGTTTCTCTGGAACTCTCTTGCTTTTTCAATGATCCAACAGATGTTGGCAATTCGATCTCTGGTTCCTCTGCCTTTTCTAAATCCAGCTTGAACATCTGGAAGTTCACAGTTCATGTACTGTTGAAGCCTGGCTTGGAGAATTTTCAGCATTACTTTGCTAGCACATGAGATGAGTGCAATTGTGCTGCAGTTTGAATATTCTTTGGCATTGCCTTTCTTTGGGACTGGAATGAAAGCTGACCTTTCCCAGTCCTGTGGCCACTGCTGAGTTTTCCAAATTTGTTGGCATATTGAGTGCAGCACTTTCACAGCATTATCTTTTAGGATTTGAAATAGCTCAGCTGGAATTCCATCACCTCCACTAGCTTTGTTTGTAGTGATGCTTCCTAAGGACCACTTGACTTCACATTTCAGGATGGCTGGCTCTAGGTGAGTGATTACACCATCTTCTGTGTATTCTTGCCACCTTTTCTTAACCTCTTCTGCTTTTGTAGGTCCTTACCATTTTTGTCCTTTATTGTGCCTGTCTTTGCAATGAAATGTTCCGTTGCCATCTCCAGTTTTCTTAAAGAGATCTCTAGTCATTCCAATTCTATTGTTTTCCTCTATTTCTTTGCATTGTACACTTAAGAAGGCTTTCTTGTCTCTCCTTACTATTCTCTGGAACTTTGCATTCAGTTGTGTATATCTTTCCCTTCCTCCTTGCCTTTCGCTTCCCTTCTTTTCTCAGTTTCTGTAAGGCCTCCTTAGAGGTCTTTGCCATTCCCTTCTTTGGTAGACTGGATGTCCACAGGACAACATGGCAGCAGCAGCCTGAAGAGGCACTTGCGGCCTGGGAAGCAGCTTCACAGAGATCACACTGGAGACAGAGATGGGAGCAGGGTGGTGACCAGCACCACCAATTCCTAGCACAGAGCAGGAGGAGAGGAGAGGCTGGGGCCAGAGCTTGGCAGCGGTGGGGGATCAGCTCGAGGGTGACCTGCAGCAGCAGAGAAGGTGAGAGGGGCCCTCTGCTCTTGAGTGGTGGATCAGCCCCAGGGTGGCCAGGGGCAGCACATATTCAACTTACTTGAGTTACCATTTTATAGTATATATATCATATAAGTTTTTGGACACACTTTTGGCAAAATATTTAAAACAGGAGTGATAGACATACAATCCCACTCTTCAAAGTGCAGATGGGGTGAGTGCTTCAAACCCACAGTGTCCCATCATTGGAGGAACTAGGATGAATGAAGCTAAGCAGTATCACAACTGAGTGTTTTGAGTATAATAGGAAGACTGGAATCCCAAATTTGCAGAACTTAAAAATGTCAGCTCTCTCTTAAGTAGGAAGAAAATGATAATACCTCTTCTGGCTATTTTAAGATTTGAAATAAAAATCAGTCATTTAAGTGATGACAAACCTGTTTCACTTTGCTAGGTAAAGACAGCTTATAAGAAATCCCTGTTTTCATAAGGCCTGTTCTTGAAAACCATCAGTGTATGCAAAGGGCTCGGGAAAGGGTCTCTCTAAGGGAAAGTGCACAGGAACCCTGTAGATCTTATTTATATGCAGATTCTATTCAGCAGGATCTTATTAACATGCAGTTTCTAGTCAGCAGATCTGGGAATGATGTGGAAACCCTGCATTCATAACAAACTCCAGCTGATGCTAGTCTTCATCTTAAACTCTTAAGTCACAACAGCCACTTAAAAAAAATTAGCTCCAGGACTCAGTTCCTCCCTTCAACCTAATTAGATCAGTATTAAGCTAGGACCATGGTGACCTCTGAGGAACATTATTTTTAATATTAAGCACTAAATCCCGTGGATAAGGGAGCCTAGCAGGCTCCAGTCCATTTGGTCACAAGTGTTGGACACAACTTAGTAACTAAACCACCAACCACTAATTATAGTAAAAACTCTCAAGAAAGTGGGCATAGAGGAAACCTACCTCAACATAATAAAGGTCATAAATGAGAAACCCACAGCATACATCATTTTCAGTGATGAAAAGGTAAAAGCATTTCCCTGTAAGATCAGGAACAGGGACTTCACTGGTGGTCCAGTGGTTAAGAATCCATCTTGCAATAAAGGGGACACAGGTTTGATCCCTTGTAGGGGAACAAGATCCCACATACCCTGGAGCAACTACTGAGCCTGTGCACTCCAGAGCCTCTGTGCTAAAACTAGAGAGCCCACATGCTGCAACTACTGAAGTCTGCATGCCACAACTAGAGTCCCTGTGAGGCAATGAAGGATCCCACGTGTTGCAACTAAGACCTGATGCATATAAATAAATAAATAAATAAATAAATAAATAAATAAAAGATCAGGAACAAGACAAGGATTCTCACTATAGCCACTTTTATACAACATAGTATTGGAAGACCTAGCCACAGCAATAAGACAAGAAAAAGAAATAAATGGAAGCCAAACTGGAGAGGAAGCAGTAAAACTGTCACTGTTTGCAGATGACATGGCACTATATATAGAAAACCCTAAAGATGCCACCAGAAAACTACTAGAGCTAATCAATGAATTTGGTAACATTGCAGGATACTATACACACACACACACACACACACACACATATATATACATATATGTATATATATAGTATCTGTTGCATTTCTGTATACTAACAATGAACTATCAGAGAAATTAAGGAAACAATCCTACTTACCACTACATCTAAAATAATAAAATACTTAGTCATAAAACAATCTAAGGAGGTAAAAGATCTGTACTTGGATCTATTTACAAGACACTGATGAAAGAAAGGGAAGCTAATACAAACAGATGGAAAGATATACCATGTTCATGGGTTGGAAGAATTAATATTGTTAAAATGATGATACTATGCAAGGAAATCTACAGATTTAGTGTGATCCCTATAAAAATAACAAAGGCATTTTTCACAGATCTAGAACAAATAATTAAAAAATTTGTATGGAAACACAAAAAACCACAAATAGTGAAAACAAGCTTGAAAAAGAAGAACAGAGCTAGAGGAATCATGCTTCCTGATTTCAGATTATACTATAGGCTATACAGTCAGCAAAAACAAGACCAGGAGCAAAAACAAGACCAGGAGCTCAGACCATGAACTCCTTATTGCCAAATTCAGACTTAAATTGAAGAAAGTAGGGAAAACCACTAGACCATTCAGGTATGACCTAAATCAAATCCCTTATGATTATACAGTG
>NW_011494635.1:9882046-9891238 GCF_000754665.1 Bison bison bison
CGTCAAGGCTGTATATTGTCACCCTGTTTATTTAACTTATATGCAGAGTACATCATGAGAAACGCTGGATTGGAAGAAACACAAACTGGAATCAAGATTGCTGGGAGAAATATCAATAACCTCAGATATGCAGATGACACCACCCTTATGGCAGAAGGTGAAGAGGAACTCAAAAGCCTCTTGATGAAAGTGGAAGTGGAGAGTGAAAAAGTTGGCTTAAAGCTCAACATGCAGAAAACGAACATCATAGCATCCGGTCCCATCACTTCATGGGAAATAGATGGGGAAACAGTGGAAGCAGTGTCAGACTTTATTTTTCTGGGCTCCAAAGTCACTACGGATGGTGACTGCAGCCATGAAATTAAAAGACACTTACTCCTTGGAAGGAAAGTTATGACCAACCTAGATAGCATATTCAAAAGCAGAGACATTACTTTGCCAACAAAGGTTCGTCTAGTCAAGGCTATGGTTTTTCTTGTGGTCATGTATGGATGTGAGAGTTGGACTGTGAAGAAGGCTGAGCACTGAAGAGTTGATGCTTTTGAACTGTGGTGTTGGAGAAGACTGTTGAGAGTCCCTTGGACTGCAAGGAGATCCAACCAGTCCATTCTGAAAGAGATCAGCCCTGGGATTTCTTTGGAAGGAATGATGCTAAAGCTGAAACTCCAGTACTTTGGCCACCTCATGAGAAGAGTTGACTCATTGGAAAAGACTCTGATGCTGGGATGGATTGGGGGCAGGAGGAGAAGGGGACGACAGAGGATGAGATGGCTGGATGGCATCACTGACTCGATGGGCGTGAGTCTGAGTGAACTCCGGGAGTTGGTGATGGACAGGGAGGCCTGGCGTGCTGTGATTCATGGGGTCGCAGAGCCGGACACGACTGAGCGACTGATCTGATCTGATCTGATAGTACTCAAAACAGTATGGGACTGGCACAAAAACAGACACTTAGATCAATGGAATAGAACAGAGAGCTCAAAACTAAACCTACACACTTACGGTCAATTATTCTACAACAAAGGAGCCAAGAATATACAATGGAGAAAAGATAGTCTCTTCAATAAGTACTACTGGGAAAACTGGACAGTTACATGTAAAAGAATGAAATTAGAATATTCTCTAACACTATATACAAAAATTCAAAATGGATTAAAGATCTAAATGTAACCAGAAACCATAAAACTCCTAGAAGAAACCATAGACAGAACACCTTTGACATAAATGGTAACAACATTTTTTTTTGTATGTCTCCTAAAGCAAATGAGATAAAAGCAAAAATAAACAAATGGGACCTAATTAGATGTAAAAGCTTTTGTACAGCAAAGGAAGCTATAAACAAAACAAAAAGACAACATATAGAATGGGAGAAAATATTTGTAGAAGATGTGACAGACAAGGGATTGATTTCTAAAACATACGAACAGCTTATACAGCTCAATTAAAAAAACCCTACCCGCTCAAAAAATGGGCAGAAGACTTAAATAAACATCTCTCCAAAGAAGACATACAGATGGCCAATAGGCACAAGAAAAGATGCTCAACATCATTAATCGCCAGAGAAATGCAAATTAAAACCACAGTGAGATACAGTCTCATACCTGTCAGAATGGCGATGATCAAAAAGACTAGAAATAACAAACGGTGCGAACATGGAGAAAAGGGAACCTTCAATACACTGTTGGTGAAAATGTAAATTGGTGTAGCCAGTGTGGAAAACAGTATGGAGGTTTTTCAAAAAGCTAAAAATAGAGCTAGCATATGACCCAGCAATGACATTCCTGATATATATCAAAAAACAAAACAAATAATCCCCCCAAAACACCAATTTGAAAAGATACAAAATATACATATTGTAAAGATATTATTTACAATGGCCAAAATATGAAGCAGCTTAAGTGTCCATCAACATATGAGTGGATAAATATGTGGAATGGGATATTATTCAACCATAAAAAAGAATGACATTTTGCCATTTCCAACAACATGGATGGAGTTGGAAGATATTATGTTAAGTGAAATAAGGCAGACAGATAATACTGTATGATAACACTTATATGTGGACTCTAAAATAATAAACTACTGAATATAACAAAAAGGAAACAGATATATAGATAGAGAATACATATCTAGAGAAAAACTAGTGGTTACCAGTGGGGAGAGGGAAGGATGGAGGGGCAAAATAGGGGAAATTAAGAGCCACAAACTATCATGTATAAAATAACCTTTATAGCTTATAGGATATATTGTATAACACAGGGAATATAGCCAATATTTTATAAGTATAAATGGGGTATAGCCTTTAAAATTGTGAATCACTGTTGTACATCTGTAACATAATGCTGTACATCAACTATATTTCACTAAAAAGTTAAAAAAATTATAAAAAGCAATAATTAAACCACCAGTGTCACTGTTCACATTTGTAAGCAAAAGAGAATCACAAGATAAATGCAAATCTGAACAGGCTTAGAACAGATTTCATTTGTTCCACTCAACTTCAAGAGTTCAGAGGCGACTAGAAGGATCCTAATGTTTGCACCTCCCAATGCACAGAGGAACATACAAGACTTCTTGCATGGGGAGTGTCATGCAGTGATTATGTTGGGCCTAACCACCTCACTGTCATCTTCAGCCTCAGGTGTTATTTATTGTGTACATCATGCAGAATGATGTACTCTGGGATAACTACTATCCTTGTGTTATCTCCATCCTCTCAGCAATCCCATTTAGAAATGAGGAAACAGAAAAGCTAGGTAATTTATCAGAAGTCACACAGCAAGTTAGATCATGGAGTGCAAACAGAAATTCAGGTTCTAACTCCAAACTCTCAACCAGCACTCTGGGACATATTTTCGATAATATTACAAAGTTAATATGAAATACAACACTTAAAACTATGAGCTAAATTCTCAGTACCTTCACCAAACATTGTAACTAACATAAATCTTTCCCAGTTAGGAGACAATAAAGATACCTCTTTCACTGTCAAATTCTTAACATGGTATTGAAGTATTTGACTTTAAGATTCTTACAGCTTTTTAAATGCTATGCTTTGAGGCTTTGTTATTTAAAATGTTTTGTACATAAAGAAAATAACCTTACTTTTAAAATGACTCCTTGCTGCTTGTTTTGGGAGCAATCTGACAGGATTTTTCTTTACCTAACCTGGGCAATAAAGTATTTCTCATTTAAAAAACAGGCGGTAGTGATTTCCTTACAACGAAATTCAGGCTAAAATTAGACAATCTGGTTTACCCACATTCCACTCCTATCTTTTCTGCGCCTTTCTTTTCGAGAGTGAACTTCTGCAGCAAGCTGTTGCTTGTTGAGGAAAGCCTCAAACTTCGGCTGGGAAAGCAGACCTAGTGTGTTAAAGATCAGAACAAGAAGCAAAGCGCACCAGCACACCTGCCTTCCCTGGGGAAACCCAGTGGCCCACTTCCGGCGGTCCTTTATAGAAAACTCAGTCAAGACAGACAGACACAGGCAGACAGAGAGACAGAGAGGGAAATAGACCGAATGCTTCCTCTGGAAGAACAGAGAGTGAGTGGGTCCGAAGGCCACTGGCCTGTCTTTTGCCAGGTATGCAAGGTCCTGGGGCCCAGGGGAATGTGGTGGGTGGGTAGAAACCCCTCCCTACCCGTAAGGTCAGCACCGCTGCTGGACTGAGTTTATTTTGCGCAGCCAGATGCTCAAGGTTGGAGAAGGTGGTCACAAGCTGATCACACGATTTTTAATTCAACAGCTACTTATGTGCAGGAAGCCGCAGAAAGGCAGGAGCGGGGGTCTGGGGAACCAGCGGTGCCCATCGCAGCCTCCCTCCCCCGCCAGTCTCCAGTCCCCGCCGGGGCCCAGCTCCTGGGCACTCACTTCCTTTCTCAAGCCTGCGGCGTGCGGTCTCGCGGCCGGGCACGTGTGCCGCTGCCCTCCTGGAGACGCGGGCAGAGGCCACCCAGGCCGAGCTGGGGGCGCGCGGTGGCGGCGGCTGCTTCGCGAGGCTCTGCGGGCGAGTGCTGCGCGCGGACCTACAGCCTAGACTGGCGCCCGCCCCCGCCGACTGGTCTCCGCCCCGCGCGGCCCTCCGGGCACGGCCGGCCAGCGCGGCGGGCAGGCAGCAGCACGACTAGCCCCAGCCTGCCAGGTCCCACTGCCCAGGGAGGGGGCGCTCTGCAGACTTTACGGACAAATGGTGGTCTCTGGGCTGCCGCGCGGCAGGACAGCGGGGAGAACCGGGGCGGATGCTCAGACCCACGCACCTCTTGCGACCTCTCATCCTGCCCACCCTTCTCTAGACCGCCTCTCGTTTCCCAGTTCCCCGAGGCCCGCCCGGGACTAGCCTGGTGATTAAGATCCTGCTACTTTCCCCGCCCTGCGGGTGTACTCGTCACTCACATCCCGGGTGCATCCACTTCCTCTCAGCCCTGGCTCTAGGCAAGAACAACTGCCTCCGCTCAACTGCCTCAGCCCGGAGCACCTGTGGTTGCCAGCTGGAAGAAACAAAAGTGGTTCATCTCTGAGTAAGAGGATGGTGTAAACCTCTGAGAAGGGCGAGGCGTCCCAAACACGCACGTTGGAAGATCCCTGGGCAACCTAAGGCCGCTCCCCTCGCTGAAGTCTGGGTGGCTCACCTCAGATTCACCACCCAGCCCTCCACTCACCTTCCTGTCGGATTCACTTCCGAAGGAAGCAGGAAGGGTGGGTGACCTTGGGCAATTGGCACAGCTCTCCAAACCTTTTGTTGAGTATTTACTGCGCACCAGGCCTGAGTCTGAGCTTTGAGGATACAGGGTTATAAAACAGGAAATTATAGTTTTCTCGTTTGTAAAATGGGTAAAGGGATTCCCACCACCCGAATTTCAGTCCACGGAGGAGTTTCATGCAGTAATACAGTCTTTACCGATTTTCATCAAGTACATAAAGCTTCTGATAACTTATGTTTAATTTAAAATATTGCAAAATTTAGAAGTGGAATCCTTGTTTTTGCTTGGCATTACCATATTCAGCCATTATTATGGTTCTGAAAGTACTTTACATTTAATTTTAAAAGGCCAGTTGAACAAACAGCAGCAAATATGGGGTTTTAGAATTAAAATGATTAAAAATTTGAAACTGAATTTCCTAATTTGGTAGTTTGTCAACTATAGGAATGTGGTCAACTGTCATCTGGTTCCACTTTCTTGCATACCTAATACCAACTGAGCAAATATGCACTTATTTGGAGTAGAGAGTGTCTAAGACTTGCTTTCTGGAGACTGTGCATGACTGATTAGAGTATAGACTGTCTTCAGGATTTTGGAAACGATCATAAGTAGTGATGGCTTTCTCTGCACCAAATTGGTTTTCTATTTTAGTTGAAAATATCTAGATTGCGCTAAAGAATTTAACTGGTTTTAAGCTTTCTGCTTGGCCTAAATTCCTTTTTAAGCTTTTCATTGAAATATGCTTTTATATGCAAGAACACAAATCAAGAATATATAGCTGATGAATTTTCACATGCTGGACACATCTGTGAAATGAACATCCAGATGAAGAAACAGGACTTTGCAAGTCCTCAGAAGCCCCTTAATCTCAACTTTTAGTTTTTAATACTACCACCACTCACCAAGAGTAGCCATTATCCTGACTTCAAATCCTTAAATGGGTTTTTGCTGATATCTGTACCATATATAAATGGAATTGGATGATATATATTATTTTGTGTCTAGTTTCTTTTGTTTAGCATTGTTTTTGAGTTTCATCTATATTGAATGTCTTAGGTTTTTTTTTTTTTTTTTTAGTACTTGCTTATTATTGTGATAGTTCAATTCATCCTCTAAGGTTCTGATTTACAAGTGTATTAAAAAGTATATTTTCAACTTCAAAATTTCATAATATATTAACAAGCAATGCTTGCTTGAATTCTTCTTAAAAACAAGCAGAATCAACACTTTGAGTCTGTTATTTAATCCACACATGTTCATCAAGCAATGAATAAGATTATTTATTCATTCATCCATGGTATTACTGTGAGCTAGACACTGAAACAAGTGCTGAAAATACTCAGAGTAGGCACAGACTTTATCTTCAGATCCGAGGGAATATGGAGGAGTGGTGTGTACCTCTCCCAGGTGTGTGGCATGGTGGGGAGCTTTAGAAAAGGCTTCAGAGATGGTTTTTTGAGATAGAATTGGAAGTTTGATAGTTGCCTATAATAACCTGTTGTTGTTGTTGTTGTTAAGTTGCTTCAGTCGTGAACGACTCTGTGCAACCCCATAGACGACAGCCCACCAGGCTCCCCCGTCCCTGGGATTCTCCAGGCAAGAACATTGGAGTGGGTTGCCATTTCCTTCTCCAATGCATGAAAGTGAAAAGCGAAAGTGAAGTTGCTCAGTCGTGTCTGACTCTTCTCGACCCCATGGACTGCAGCCTACCAGGCTCCTCCATCCATGGGATTTTCCAGGCAAGAGTACTGGAGTGGGGTGCCATTGCCTTCTCTGATAATAACTTGTAGTCTCTAGAAAACAGTTTTAAGGTATATTTTTTAGTTAGTAAATAGTTATTGTGCTTCAGGAGATATATTTCCTCATCTCAAAAATTTCCAGGTTCACAGTGCAAATATTGAAACAATAACTATTATCAGATACTTATAGTACTGCAGAGCTGGACTGAAAATCATTACCCTCAATAGGTAAGTTAGTCAGGTCTGCATTATCATGTGGACTATAAAGGTATAACAGAAAAGAACAAACCTAAAATATACAGGATAGCCCATTTTCAAGGCTCTTCCCCCCTTTAAAGATACAACATTTTTCACTCATATAGAGACAAAAAGTTGTGGAACCTTTTTGGTTTACAGGAACCTTGTTGAATATTTACATAAACATGGTGACCTGACCTACTTGGACAGCTGCAAGCACAAAGGATTCTAGTACCAAGAAGTTTGAAACAACCAGACACATGCCTCCTCTTTTGGGATAAAAGAAAGCTGAATTCTAATGCTGGGAAGATGGTTCTTTGGATTGCCAGTCCATCATCTTCTTAACATGCTGACTTTCCAAATAAAGTTGCTATTCTTTGTCCCAACAGCTCATCTCTTGATTTATTGGCCTGTTGCCTGGCCAGTGGTGTGAGCTTGGACTTGGTAACAAGTACACTGGAGTGGATGATTGATGTGGCCATGTTCTTATTCACTGAACAGAAAAGGGAAATAAACCAGTAGAGGGCCTTTGACCATCCTAGCTACTTTAACTTGTTAGACACAAATGACCTTCTTCTGCTAATACGTTTTCACTTCTACCAGATGATCCAGCACAGTTTAAAGAATTCTATATGCTTGACTTAGAGAAAATTTGAAAAATGTTAGAAAGAGAAAAGAGGGATTTTTTCCCCTGATTGATGGTTTTATTTGACAAAACAAATAAGCCATTACTCAATGTAAATTTCTGTATTGCGCATTCAGCTCATAAATGTGTCACTAGTCTGGCAACTAAGAAAAGGCAACAGTCACTGAAAATGTATTTTTGTTTTCACTGAGTCCTTGAGACTCAGTAGCTGTATTCATGTTTGTGTTCTATTTAATGCAAAAAAAATCACAATGTGCCTATTGCAGCTACACCCTCCTTTCCAGTTGGGTGGGTAATAAGTACTTTCTGTGCTCAGACAAGTTCTAAAATGTTCTCCCTGAGTGGGCAAAGAGGTATGTCCTGGTCTGTGGACAAGTACAATGTAAAGATAGTGAGGAAGGGCAAAGGAGATCTTGTTGCAGGCCACCGTTGAGTGAGAAGAGCAAGAAAGATTGTGCTTTTCTCCCTCTCTTTCCCTCCTTCTTTCTTTCTTCTTCCTTCCTTTGTTGTTACTGTTGTTCAGTTGCCAAGTTGTGTCCGACTCTCTGCGGCCCCATGGACTGCAGCATGCCAGACCTCCTTCCTTTTCATCCATTTAAATCAAAGGGTACAAAAGAATATACTCTGATAACTGTCTTCATCTTCTCTTGATAATAATAAGTTCCCTTCTCTGGAAAAAACTGTTACTAGTTTCATGGCTACGAGTCGGATACAACTGAGCGACTTCACTTTCACCTTTCAGTTTCATGCATTGGAGAAGGAAATGGCAACCCACTCCAGTGTTCTTGCCTGGAGAGTCCCAGGGACGGGGGAGCCTGGTGGGCTGCCGTCTATGGGGTCACACAGAGTTGGACACGACTGAAGTGACTTAGCAGCAGCAGTTTCATCTTGAACCTTCCAGAGATAGTCTGTGTGAGTAGACTATTTAGCTTTTATACAAGTGGTAATATTCTATACATATATTTTTTTCCTGTGTTTTGTTTTTTCACTCTAAAATATTTTAATAGTGGACATCATTCATAGTCATCATTGTCTACTACCCTTGGAAAGTCTTCTTTACATTTGTAGAAATTCTTTCAGTCTAGAAATCAGAACTCGAATTTCCAACCTCCTTTGCAGCTGGGGCACAGGCCTGCGACCTAGACCCTTTTGCTCGGGTACACACAAGCACAACTTTAATTTGGAAGTGAGTAAGATGCAAAGACAAGATGTATTTGAAGTTTCCACATCTAGTAATCCTAGGAAAGAAAGGATTAGAAAATAAATGAGTAAAAGTATGATGAGAAACAGGATAGTTTTAGTTTCAAAGTATCTCCCTACAAGATACATTATAATTTTAGAATGGAAAAAACTGGTAGTTGTCACCTTAATCAAGTGATCAAAATAAGCATCATCTGTAATAATGCATACTGACCTTGCATACCTGAGAAGACACAGCATCACTTCCATGGTATTCTTGCCCAAAATATATAACCTCAATTTAATCATGAAAAAATATCAGACAAACCCAAATTGAAGGATAGTTTACAAAATAAGGGGCTTCCCTGGTGGCTCAGAGGGTAAAGTGTCTACCTGCAATGTGAGAGACCCAGGTTTGATCCCTGAGTCCGGAAGATCCCCTGCAGAAGGAATTGGCAACCCACTCCAGTACTCTTGCCTGGAAAATCCCATGGATGGAGAAGCCTGTAGGCTATAGTCTATGGTAGGCGACAGTCTATGGGGTTGCTAAGAGCCAGCCATGACTGAGCGACTTCACTTTCACATTTTTTATAAAATAAATCATTAATATGTTTCAAAAGTGACAATGAGAGACAGAAAAACTGAGACTGTGTCAGATTGGAGGAGACTAAGTATTCTTGACTGGAAA
>NW_011494635.1:9891338-9900666 GCF_000754665.1 Bison bison bison
ACCCCACTCCAGTACTCTTGCCTGGAAAATCCCATGGATGGAGGAGCCTGGTAGGCTGCAGTCCATGGGGTCGCTAAGAGTCCGACTCGACTGAGCGAGTGCGCTTTCACTTTTCACTTTCCTGCTTTGGAGAAGGAAATGGCAACCCACTCCAGTGTTCTTGCCTGGAGAATCCCAGGGACGGGGGAGCCTGGTGGGCTGCCGTCTATGGGGCCGCACAGAGTCCCGTGACTTAGCAGCAGCAGCAGCAAAGAGACAAATGCCGGGTGAGATTTAATCCTGCAACAGAGAGCAGATGTCAGTAGGGAAAGTCTGTGAAATGTGAATAGGGCAGTGGATTAGTTAATAGTATTATTAGAATGCTAATTTCCTGATTTCCATAATTTTATTGTGACTATGTACAAGGGTATACAAGTTCTCTGTGTACTTTTCATAACTTTCCTATAAGACCAAGATTATTCAAAATGAGGAGAAGGAGGAAGATAACAATAGGAGCATGCTCTGACCCTGAGGCAACTCACTAAAAAGAGAAGGAGAACTGAGGTTCTGGATCCAGCCATGACCTTCCAGGGAGCAGGTAGAGAAAATGTCATGTGCAGGTGGTTGTTTGCTGTAACTCAAGTTTTTAAAAAAATTAATTTATTTTTTAGTTGAAGGATAAGTGCTTTACAGAATTTTGCTGCTTTTTTTGTCAAACATCAACACAAATCAGCCTTAGGTTGATATATGTCCCCTCCCTCTAGGACCTCCCTCCCATCTCCCTCCCCATCCCATCCCTCTAGGTTGATACAGAGCCCCTGTTTGAATTCTCTGAGACATACAGCAAATTCCCATTGGCTATCTATTTTGCATATGGTAATGTAAGTTATCATGTTACTCTCTCCATACATCTCACCCTCTCCTCCCCTCTCCCCATGTCCATAAGTCTGTTTGTGATGTCTGTTTCTCTGTTGTTGCCTTTCCAATAAATTCATCAATAACATCTTTCTAGATTCTGTATATATGTGTTAGCATACGATATTTATCTTTCTCTTTCTGACTTATTTCACTCTGTAAGCTCTAAGTTCATCCACCTCATTAGAACCTACTCAAATGTGTTCCTTTTTATGGCTGAGTAATATTCCATTGTGTATATTTAACACAACTTCTTTATCCATTCATCTGTTGATGGCTATCAAGGTTGCCTCCATGTTCTAGCTATTGTAAAAGTGCTACAGTGAATATTGGGGTACGTGTCTCTTTTTCAATTTTGGTTTCCTCAGGGTATATGCCTAGGAGTGGGATTGCTGGGTCATATGGTCATTTTATTCCTTGTTTTTTTAAGGAATATCCATACCATCTTCCATAGTGACTGTATCAATTTACTTTCCCACCAACAATGCAAGGGTGTTCCCTTTTCTCTCCACCCTTTCTAGCATTTATTGTTCGTAGACTTTTTGATGATGTTCATTCTGACCGGTGTGAGGTGATATCTCATTGTAGTTTTCATTTTCATTTGATTTTCATTTCTCTAATAATAATTTTTTCTTGTGTTTGTTAGCCATCTGTATGTCTTTTTTTGGAGAAATGTCTGTTTAGGTCTTTCCCCCACTTTTTGATTGGATTGTTTACTTTTCTGGTATTGTAACTCGGAGTTTTTGAACTAGATTGGGGTTTGGGGACCATATCTAATATTCTCATCTTGGCAGTGACTTTACAGAATGGTGGTTCAGGATTTGAAAACTGACAAATCTGTGTTCACCTTCTGGTACTGCTGACATTACACATGAGAAGGGTCGGGCAAATTTTAGTCTGGATCTCTGAGCTTCAGTTTCTGGTTCTATAAAATGGGACTATTAATACCCATCTCATAAGGTGCTGTGAAATGAAAGGATATTCCCCAAGCATAGAGCCTGAAACTTTACTACAGTAATAAGTAAATAAGAAAGACGGCTGTTCTCCAATAAAGAGGAGGAATTGGAGACTCTGAAGATGTTGCCTCTCATCCCAGTGCGGTAAGACTGTGCTTACTTCTCTGCATTTTTGCTCACAGGTAAGGGATGAAAGAAGAGGAGGAATTGTCACTTAGGTGAATCTCTAGGAATTTATCAATTTTCCCAGACTGTACCACAGGGAAAATGTGACAGTTTACACCAGGCCAATAGGAAAAGGGTCACAGCAAGTTCTTTCCAAATCTCAGTATAGGTGTAAGGTGCTCTAGAAATATTGGAGTGATTTCTGTCCTCCTTTCTAGTAATATATATTCAATAAACACTAGCTATTATTATAGTAGCAAGTATGATTTTGGAAAATTCAGAATGCTGAGTGTGAGAATAGTCATAACCCTTAATTTTTCTAAGTCTAAATTTATATTTTAATTTTTGGTTAAAGATAGTTGATTGCCACTCATCTTTTCTTCCTGTTGACTCCCTGCTAAAATTACAGTATAGGAATAAAAGGTATAAACATACAACAACAAAGGTTAACAGGAGAAAGGCCATCAACCAATAAGAGATTTCAAGATTTACTAGAAGATAGAAAATTGAAGAAGGAGTGGTTAGTAATGAAGCAGAGCAGTGAAATCCATAGTCTAGGAGTATGTGAAAATGGGAATGTAACCGTGGCTTTCTAGAATATTCTCAGAGAAATTCAAGTCCCAGAAAATGACAAGTATAACAAATAGGTATGAAATATCAAATGTGGATATGAGGTGTGTTATCAAAAACAAGGGAATTAATAGAAAATCTCTATAAAGAACAGTCAGTTGCCTCACTATCACATTCAGGGAGTGGCTGCAAGATCTCCACCCTGCTGGCCTGAATTCAGATGGCTCTGCTCGTTAGAAGTTAAATGTCTCCTTTGAAAAGGCTACCTGCTATAAAGACCAATTCCCCACTCAGTTACCTGAAAGCAAAGCCTATTAGTGAAACTTCCCGCCTCCCCCCCCCCAAAAAAATCTATATCCCCATTTTCAAATGCTATCAAACATTTAAGGAAACCATGCAACATGAGAGAGAAACAAACTTTTAAAAATTCTTATTTTATTTATTTCCCCCAGTTTTATTGAAATAACTGACATGAGAAAATGTCACACAAAAAATGAGTAAAAAACAGGACTTCCCTGGTGGTCCAGTGGCTAAGACTCTGTATTCCCAAAGCAGGGGGCCTGGGTTCAATCCCTGCTCAGGGAACTAGATCTCACATGTGCTGTGATTAAGACTTGGCATGGCCAAATAAATAAATAATACAAAACAAGTTAAAAAGATAAGAAACCTAGATGGTGAATACAGTTCAGTTCAGTTCAGTCACTCAGTCGTGTCCGACTCTTTGCAACCCCCTGGACTGCAGCATGCCAGGCCTCTCTGTCCATCACCAACTCCTGGGGTTTACTCAAACTCATGTCCATTGAGTCAATGATGCCATCCAACCATCTCATCCTCTGTCATCCCCTTCTCCTCCCACCTTCAATGTTTCCCAGCAGTAGGATCTTTTCAAATGAGTCAGTTCTTCACATCAGGTGGCCAAAGTATTGGAGTTTCAGCTTTAGCATCAGTCCTGCCAATGAATATTCAGGACTGATTTCCTTTAGAATGGACTGGTTGGATCTTGCTGTTCAAGGGACTCTCAAGAGTCTTCTCCAACACCACAGTTTAAAAGCATCAAGGTCAATACAAGAGAAAAGCAAAACCACGGTGGGATAAATTATCACAGAAATAGAGTGAGAAACTGTCCAGAGTGAGAAAAAAGAGTCTCCAGTTTAAAGAGTTTACTGGATACCTATCAAATTAGTAAGAAATAGCTATATCAAGGTACAGCATTAAGAAATGTAATAACACTGTGGAAATATACAAACTCAAAAGCTTTTAGTAAGAAAACCCAGCTTATCTATAAAAGAACCCAAACGAACTTTCTATACCGAGTCAGACCATCAATCAAATATGTTTCAGAAATGCTGGGACTCAGAAAATTTAATTCTCACAAAACCTGTCTTAGAAACATTCTCAAAATGAGTTCAAGAAAGCAAGGTAGTGAATCAAGAGAGAGGGACAATTAGGATACAGGGAACAGTAGATTCAATTCTGAAAAGCAAAGAAGACCTCTTTCCCTGAGAGGAAGTCTATAGGGCAAAAGAAGATGTCAAGAATATTTGATGCTAGGAGAGGTTTGGAAAAAGATTTGGGATTGGTAAAGGAAAATAGTGCAAGAAAAAGTAAAGTCAATTAGAAAACTCAGGAAAGAAAATAGATGTAAAAAAGGATATACAACTTTCTCAATTTCAAAAATTAATCCATAAACAAAGCAGATAAGACTGAATTATAGTTATGAAACAGGATGTAAACATTGTCAGTGTGATATAGTAAGAAAGATATTTGGTCTTCATCCGGTTCCTGACACACAGTTCCTAAAACTTCTGGAATTTCCTGAGTGATAAGGGCGACAGGAGTGTCTTTTGTTGTAACTAGTGACTCTTGACAGGGCCCTAGATAGCCTCTGGCTGGGGCTGGTGGCCAGAAAGACCAGGCTTTGATTAAAAACTTTCAGCACCATCCTCTAATCTCCAGGAGCTGGAGTTTGACTTTATCACCACCTGCCACAATCATGCCTATAAAACCCCTTCAGTGATGGTTTTTGGAGAGGCTCTGAGTTGGTGAACCCATCCACATGCCAGGAGATCCTGCACCCAACTCCACCGAAACAGAGGCCCCTGAACTTGCCACCCTTCTGGACCTCACTCTCAGTATCTTCATCTGCCTGTTCCTTTGTATCCTTTCTAATTAACTGGAGTAGTAAATACAGCATTTTTCCTGAGTGCTGTGAATCTTTCCAGTAAATTATTTTGCATTGAGGAAAGGGGATTGTGGGAACGTCTGACTTTGTAACCAGATCAGACAGAATACAGGTAACTTGGGATGCAGTTCTTATCACTGGCATCTGAAGTGAGGACAGTCTTGTGGGACTGAGCTCTTATACCTGTGGGGTCTGCTGCTACTCCAGGTGGCCAGTGACAGAATTGCATTCACTTGAAGGACACCATTTTGTGTCAGAGAATAAGAACTGGTTGGGGGAAAAAAACCTTCCAGTCAACCTCAACAATATAAAGATAAAGGCACAGGTGGCAGAATTTTGGGGTGGAATAAAGAATGTTGTTCAGTCACTAAGTCATGACTGACTCTTTGCAGCCTCATGGACTGTAGCACACAAGGGTTCTCTGTCCTCCATTACCTTCCAGAGTTTGCTCAAATTCATGTGCATTGAGTCAGTGATGCTTTCTAACATTCTCATCCCCTGTCACCTCATTCCCCTCTTGCCTTCAATCTCTCCCAACATCAGGGTCTTTTCCAGTGAGTCAGCTCTTTGCATCAGGTGGCCAAAGTATTGCAGCTTCAGCTACAGCATCAGTCCCTCCAATGAATATACAGAGTTGATTTCCCTTAAGATTGACTGGTTCACTTAAGATTTCCCTTAAGACCACCTTGCAGTTCAAGGGACTCTCAAGAGTCTTCTCCAACATCACAATTCAAAAGCATCAATTCTTCAGTGCTCAGTCTTCCTTATGGTCTAACTCTCACGTTCATATATGAGTACATGAGTACTGAAAAAACCATAGCTTTGACTATACGGACCTTTGTTGACAAAGTGATGTCCCTGCTTTTTAATATGCTGTCTAGGTTTGTTATAGCTTTCTTTCCAAGGAGCCAGCGTCTTTTAATTTCATGGCTGCAGTCACTGTCCACAGTGATTTTGGAGCCCAAGAAAATGAAATCTGTCACTGTTTCCACTTTTCCCCTTCTATTTGCTGTGAAGTGATAGGACTGGATGCCATGATATTCATTTTTTGAATGTTGAATTTCAAGCCAACTTTTTCACTCTCTTCTTTCATCTTCCTCAAGAAACCCTTCAGCTCCTCTTCACTTTCTGCTATTAGAGTGGTATCATCTGCATATCTGGGGTTGTTGGTATTTCTCCTGGCAATCTTGATTCTAGTTTGTGATTTATCCAGCATGACATTTCGCATGATGTACTCTGCATATAAGTTTAATAAACAGGGGAACAATATGCAGCCTTGACGTATTCCTTTCCCAAAAATTTTGACCCAGTCCATTGTTTCATGTCCGGTTCTAACTGTTGCTTCTTGACCCACATACAGGTTTCTCAGGAGACAGGTAAGGTGATCTGGTACTCCTATCATTTTAAGAATTTTCAACAGTTTGTTGTGATTCACACAGTCAAAAAATGTTAGTGTAGTCAATGAAGCAGAAGTAGATGTTTTTCTGGAAAGTGAAATTCGCTCAGTCATGTCTGACTCTTTGTAACCCCATGGACCATACAGTCCATGGAATTCTCCAGGCTAGAATATTGGAAAGAGTAGCTGTTCCCTTCTCCAGGGGATCTTCCCAATCCAGGGGTCAAACCCAGGTCTCCCACATTGCAGGTGAATTCTTTATCAGCTGAGCCACAAGGGAGGCCCAAGAATACTGGAGTGGGTAGCCTATTCCTTTGCCAGTGGATCTTCCTGTCCCAGGAATTGAACCAGGGTCTCCTGCATTGCAGGCAGATTCTTTACCAACTGAGCTTTCAGGGAAGCCACCCCCTTGCTTTCTTCATGATCCAACAAATGTTGGCAATTTGATCTCTGGTTCCTCTGCCTCTTCAAAACCCAGCTTGTACATCTGGAAGTTCTCAGTTCATGAGAACTTTCAGAGGTGCTAAAAGCCTCATGTTACATTACAGAATGCCAAAAGATATGCTTAATAAACAAGTAATCAAGGTATTAATATATTACTCTTTTTTTTGATTTAATTTGTTTTATTTATTTATTTAATTTTTAAAAAATATTTATTTATTTATTTTATTGATTTTGCCATATATCAAAATGAATCCACCACAGGTATACATGTGTTCCCCATCCTGAACCCTCCTCCCTCCTCCCTCCCCATACCATCCCTCTGGGTCGTCTCAGTGCACCAGCCGCAAGCATCCAGTATCATGCATCGAACCTGGACTGGCGTAACAAAAGTAGCCAAGAGAAGAACTAAATTAAAAATATGTCTGCCGCTGCTGCTGTTGCTAAGTCGCTTCAGTCGTGCCCGACTCTGTGCGACCCCATAGATGGCAACCCACCAGGCTCCTGCATCCCTGGGATTCTCCGGGAAAGAACACTGGAGTGGGTTGCCGTTTCCTTCTCCAATGCATGAAAGTGAAAAGTGAAAAGTGAAAGTGAAGTCTGCCGGGGACCAGCCCCGGCTGAACCAGGGTATTCGAAGGCTCCCGGCAGAAGTCACTCAGTCATGTCCAACCCTCAGCAACCCCATGGACTGCAGCCTTCCAGTCTCCTCCCTCCATGGGATTTTCCAGGCAAGATACTGGAGTGGGGTGCCATTGCCTTCTCTGAAAAATATGCCTAGATATACCTATTTTTGGAGGTGGGAGATTTGTAAAAGAACTTAATACTCATCTATTATACATGGAAGTCCACAGATGTCTCAAATTGATAACTTAAGAATTAGTAGTAGAAACATATTATATACAGTTGAGTCTTATTATTCATGGGAATTATGTTCTATAAAGTTGCCATGACCATTGGATTAGTCAATAATGAACCATTGCTCCTTGGGAGATATATGCACACAAACACACATACATACATATTTCCCATAGATCATAATTTTAAATCTAAAAACAACTTATCCTGGTAGCTTCTATTTTTAAAAATTTTCTGAGGTTCAGAAATATTGTGGCTAACTTAGGCTGCTCCACTAATAGATGCCAGAGTTGGGATTCACACTGCATCCAAATGACCCCAGAGCTGGAGATTTTTGCAGAACACGACACTGTCCACTGATCTCCATCCTCTGGTCATTCTCCATTCTTCTTCCTCTATAATGGAAGAAAATTTCACATATTGAAGTATGGGGAAATCATTTTGGCTTGTAAATGATTTAGCTTAAAGTTTATGCTAACTGAAACAGTCTGTGTGTGGTTTATTGAGCATATTTTGCACATCTGCTTTAACTATTAAAGAAAAGGGTGTGTTGACTAGAAGTAAAGAATGTCCATATTAAAAATAAAGATTAAATTATCCCTTCTTAGGATGGCAGTGCTGGTATTTCTTCAATTATAAAACACCCTTTCCAGTTGCCAAGGACATATTGACTCACTGTATATATGCTCTGCTGATCTGTTTCTTTTTGAAACCTTGAAGGAATGTGTCCTTGACTTATTTGATGTTCTTTGCTCTGACAAGATATGATACTGCTGAAAATCATGCTTCTCTAGAGCAGTTCCTCAAATTAATCTGAGAGGCTCTCTCCCACACCATAGTCCTCAATTTGGGCCAAATAAAACTCTTTTATAGTTCTATTATAGATTTTTTAACTGATAATTTCCAATGACATTGCTTGGCATAACCCACAGGATATCATAAAAATTCACCGGAGGTTACCTGGAGTCTACTTTGGGCCCCAACCCTACAAACTTCACAGCATCTTTCAGGTGCTTCCTTGAGTTTTTCCTGGTATCTGGATCTCCTTGCATTAAGTGATGGTCAATGAATTTTATTTGAGCTGCTTGTTATCTTAAGACTTGGAGTCTTAAAGGGATACCACTATATTTCCTAATGAAAGGCGCATAGGGGAAAGTTACTGGGTAGAGAACCTAGAGGGAATTGCTAGGCAGGAAAAGCCTAGAAGGAACTTTGAAGTGAAGCGAGTTGGCTGACTTTTAAAAAAAATGTGGCTTAAAATTGGAGATATTTGTCCTTTATAGTAAAATAAAATTGGAAAAAAAAGAGGAGGAGGAAATTGTGCTTTTAAAGACTACCAGCTCCTGGACAGACTGATTACCCACTGGAACTTCAGTTAGCTTCGTGTACCATTGGTACAGAGCCAATACTTGCCAGTACTTATCCAGCCCTAAAATGGCAAGAATGGGACACTTTTGACATTCCAAGTCTGTTGTGTGCACAGTTAGAGTAAGCTGGCTTAATAAAACGTCTTTTCAAAATTGTAATCCTGATAGTACAAAAGCAGTCCTAGGAGAATATTTGAAATTTTAACTCTCATCATGTCCCTGAAATGTAAACACAGCCCACATTGCTTCAGACTACAGTTCAATTAGTAGATCCTAAAACTTAAAAAAAGAAAAAATGGAAAAAGAGGTCATTTAAAACTCAAGCAAGAAAACTATGAGGTCTCTGTTTGTGTCTAGCTAGATTCACTTTCATGCATTGGAGGAGGAAATGGCAACCCACTCCAGTGTTCTTGCCTGGAGAATCCCAGGGACGGCAGGGCCTGGTGGGCTGCCGTCTATGGGGTCGCACAGAGTCGGACACGACTGAAGCGACTTAGCA
>NW_011494635.1:9900766-9901429 GCF_000754665.1 Bison bison bison
TTTTTTTTTTTTTTCTGTTCCAAGTGACATGTGGGATCTTACGTACCCTACATTGAAAGCATGATGTCCTAACCACTAGCCTTCCAGTGAATTCTCAAATCAAATATTTATAAACATAACATAAAACTAAGCCCAAATTTTAAAAGATCATGTGATCTAGGATTAATCTTTAATGAATGAAAACAAGTTTAAGTTGTTGGTTTGACTAAGGGAGACATGTCTTTAGTCACCAACATTAAATATAACATTTATATTTTACCTCGGTTTACTAAAAATCAGTAAGCTCATGTTACCTCTGTTACAAAATTTATCAACAAGAAAATTAACTTGTCAATATGAAATTTTCATCAGTAATGAATAGAAATAAATGGGATAAAAGTTTTTAGGTGAACTCTTTAAGAATGATTGTCTTGCAGTTGTTCATTGTTCAGTTGCCTAGTCATGTCCAACTCTTCACAATCCCATGGACTGCACTGTGGTAGGCTTTGTAGTTCAGTTCAGTTCAGTTCAGTCGCTCAGTCGTGTCCGACTCTTTGCGACCCCATGAACTGCAGCACGCCAGGCCTCCCTGTGCATCACCAACTCCCGGAGTTCACTCAAACTCATGTCCATCGAGTCGGTGATGCCATCCAGCCATCTCATCCTCCGTCGTCCCCTTCTCCT
>NW_011494635.1:9901703-9902400 GCF_000754665.1 Bison bison bison
CTCTCAAGAGTCTTCTCCAACACCACAGTTCAAAAGCATCAATTCTTTGGTGCTCAGCCTTCTTCACAGTCCAACTCTCACATCCATACATGACTACTGGAAAAACCATAGCCTTGACTAGACAAACCTTTGTTGGCAAAGTAATGTCTCTGCTTTTGAATATGCTGTCTAGGTTGGTCATAACTTTCCTTCCAAGGAGGAAGCATCTTTTAATTTCATGGCTGCAGTCACCATCTGCAGTGATTTTGGAGCCCAGAAAAATAAAGTCTGACACTGTTTCCCCTGTTTCCGCATCTATTTCCCATGAAGTGATGGGACCAGATGCCATGATCTTCGTTTTCTGAATGTTGAGCTTTAAGTCAACTTTTTCACTCTCCTCTTTCACTTTCATCAAGAGGCTTTTGAGTTCCTCTTCACCTTCTGCCATAAGGGTGGTGTCATCTGCATATCTGAGGTTATTGATATTTCCCCCGGCAATCTTGATTCCAGCTTGTGCTTCTTCCAGCCCAGCGTTTCTCATGATGTACTCTGCATATAAGTTAAATAAGCAGGGTGACAATATACAGCCTTGATGAACTCCTTTTCCTATTTGGAATCAGTCTGTTGTTCCATTTCCAGTTCTAACTGTTGCTTCCTGACCTGCATATAGGTTTCTCAAGAGGCCAGTCAGGCTTTGTAGTATGTCTACCTAAAAATA
>NW_011494635.1:9902500-9911502 GCF_000754665.1 Bison bison bison
GCAGACCCCATAGATGGCAGCCCACCAGGCTCCCTCATCCCTGGGATTCTCCAGGCAAGAACACTGGAGTAGGTTGCCATTTCCTTCCCTAATGCATGAAAATGAAAAGTGAAAATGAAGTCGCTCAGTCGTATCTGACTCTTCTCGACCCTGTGGACTGCAGCTTACCAGTCTCCTCTGTCCTTGGGGTTTTCCAGGCAAGAGTACTAGAGTGGGTTGTCATTTCCTTCTCTGAAAGTTTTTTCTAAATTAAGTTAAATGATAGGAATTCATTGAATATTCGGATCACTTCCAATTAAGGTAAGATACTAAAACATTAATTGCTAAGCAAGTCTAAATTTACCCACTTTTCTCCCCTTATTAGAGAAAAATTAAAGATGTTTGAGTTTATTGGAAACATGTCTTGTATAACATTGAGGGAAGAAATTTTGATATGAGTAAATGCATGTTTTTAGAGATTACAGAGTATGTTTACAAGTTTGCCAACCAGGAAATGCTGATATGACAAACAGTTCACAATTGCTTGCTTTTGTTTTTGCTAGAGATTCAGGCTTTTTTTTTGTCTCCTCCCCCGCCCCCTGTGTTTTCCCTGCACATCCTGTGGGATGTGAAATCTTAGTTCTGGGACCAGGGATTGAACCCATGCCCCCTGCAGTGGAAGCACAAGTCTTAATCACTGGACTGTCAGGGAAGTTCCAGGTTTTTAAAAAAATTAAAAATAGTAATATATAGGTAATTAAAGCTATTTGAAGGAGAAGGCAATGGCAGCCCACGCCAGTACTCTTGCCTGGAAAATCCCATGGATGGAGGAGCCTGGTGGGCTGCAGTCCATGGGGTCGCTAAGAGGCGGATACGACTGAGCGACGTCACTTTCACTTTTCACTTTCATGCATTGGAGAAGGAAATGGCAACCCACTCCAGTGTTCTTGCCTGGAGAACCCCAGGGATGGGGGAGCCTGGTGGGCTGACATCTGGGGGGTCGCACAGAGGCGGACCTGACTGAAGCAGCAAAACTATTTGAAATAGGGAAATATTTCACTATACAATGAAAATAAGATGTGTGTTTTCAGTAAAAGAGGGTATGAAAAGTGGAAATGCATTTTGTTAAGACAAAGAAAGTGATTTTGGGGACTTCCCTGGTGGTCCAGTGGTTAAGACTTTGTGTTTCCAATGCAGGGGTACAGGTTCAGTTCCTGGTCAAGGAACTGAGATTCCACATGCTGTGTGATGAAGCCAGGATAAATGAATAAAAATTTAAAAATACAGAAATAAAAACAAAATGGGCCTTCCCTGGTCGTCTAGTGGTTAAGAATCCACCTGCCAGTAGGGGACATAAGTTTGATCCCTGGTCTGAGAAGATCCTATATGAAGTAGGGCAACTAAACCCTTGCTCTGCAACTACTGAGCCAGCACTCTAGAGCTCATGAGTCACAACTACTGAAGCCTGCACACGTGGAATCCATGATCTGCAACAAGAGAAGCCGTTGCAATGAGAAGCCCATGCACTGCAATGAAAAGTAGTCCCCACTGTGGCAACTAGAGAAAACCCTGCATGTGGCAACGAAGACTCAGCACAACCAAAGATAAATAAATAAAAAGAAAATTAAGATTTTTGTCCTGAAGCATCTCAAAGAGAGATAGTAAACTAATTAGGCTTATTCAGTATGTTAAATTATATGGGAAGCACTGTAAAATAAAAAGTAGCATTAAATCATCTCCATACATGTTATATAGGTATCAGAATATATTATGTGGGCTTCCCTGGTGGCTCAGATGTTAAAGAGTCTGCCTGAAATGCAGGAGAGCCAGGTTCAATCCCTGGTTTGGGAAGATCCCCTGGAGAAGGGAATGGCAACCCACTCCAGTATTCTTGCCTGGAGAATTCCATGGACAGCGAGTCTCCTGAAATTATGTGAATTCCTGGAAGTCATATGTCCTGACATAAAATCTTATCTTGTCATTAAAATTGAGGCTTATGTCAAAGGAACTGAACTCAAATATTAGGAGAATGCCCTAGTTGGCTTTCATGTAAAGGTAACAACAGAATCTGTAAGATTATGGCACATATAGATAAAGTCCATTCTGCCTCTGCAAGATTGACCCCTTATCGTCAGGCTTTTGCCATCATGATGTCCTTGTAACATGATCAGTTTGTTCCTAAATCAGAGAAATTAAGGTGGGTAAGTGACAACTGTAAGTGGGAAACTCAAGATGGTTGCTGGGTTCTCCCCAGCTCTCTGACAAATCCCAGTTTTCATTTGATGGGTTAAAATCTTCTCTTTCTACAAGGCTGATGATTTAACAATGATAAACTGTTAGAAAATGTGTTTTCCATTTAGAGAATATCTTCTACAATCTCCAGTGATTAAGGCACCTCTTCACCAGGCAAATCAGATGAGTATTAACAAAAACCTTTGCAAATTTCTTGAAATTATCACTGACACTGTCATCCTCAATCATCAGGCAAGGTCAATAAAACTAATGGGAAAACTGGACTTGAGTAGAACAGAAATTAATTACATGAGACTGAATGAACTAAATACAATTTTAATGACCTTTTTGTCTGAAATATTACTAATTTTTAATTTTTTTTCTGAAACAAAGGAAACTTTCCATCCTAAGCTAATTTTACAACAATTTTGTAAATTGTATCTTTGTAAGCAGACTGAAGCATTTATCTTTCCTCTCTACTTGAACCCTCCAGAATTTAGAAACTCTTGGATTCCCAGCAGCCTATCCAAGAGAGTAAGGAAGGCTACTTCCTGGCAGATGCAGGAACCTCAAGGTATTTTAGACCCTGGGAAAAGAGATATACCCCTAAATCTTTAGATATTGCAGGCAGAATCTCATGGCAAGCCCTTGGCATGACACTCTTGGTCTTCAGAGGACTTTAAAAAAATTTTATTTTCAATTGTAGTAGATTTACAATGTTCTGTTGGCTTCTGCCATACATAAATATGAATCAGTCATAGGTATACACATGTCTCCTCCCTCTTGAACCTCCCTCCCACCTCCCACTCCATTCTATCTCTCTAGGTTGTCACAGAGCACAAGGCTGAGCTCCCTGCATAATACCACCATGTCCCATTAGCTATCTATTTTACACATAGTAAAGACCCTGATGCTGGGAAAGATTGAGGGCAGGAAGAGAAGGGGACGACAGAGGATGAGATAGTTGGATGGCATCACCGACTCAATGGACATGGGTTTGGGTGGACTCTGGGAGTTGGTGATGGACAGGGAGGCCTGGCGTGCTGCAGTTTATGGGGTCACAAAGAGTTGGACACGACTGAGCGACTGAACTGAACTGAACTGAATGTGTATTTTTCAAAGCTACTCTTTGAGAGGACTTTTGATTCCTCTTGAAAAGTTCCAGCAAAGCCATATTTAAAAGAACCTATATGATCAATTCCACCTATGTAATCAGGCCAAGTTTACTGGAACCAGGCTTATTTTACAAACAAATTAGTCTTAATTTGACTATTATATTTGGTAAAAATGAAGATAATTTAGAGAGAAAAATTATGTTTCCATAATATATCTTTATGGATATTGAGGTTTTGTTTATACTGAAGTTTTGCTTTTACTACCTACACCTGAGGTGCCTCTTTGTTGCTATGTTACTTTACTGTAAATTTTATTGAATTATTGAAAGAATATTCTAAGCTTTTTCTGAAGTTGATGACAGTAATCTATCTTTGGATGAAGATTAGATGCCACATGATCTGCATCCAGGAGACCATGCTTACTGAGAGAGACACCATGTAAAGGACTTCCCATCATAGATGAAAGATATTCTTGATGGGAGAACAAGATGGCAGAGGAGTAGGTGGATGTGGAGTACATCTTTCTCCACGGATGTATCAGGAATACACCTTCAGACACAGAAGTGCATGTGTAACACCAGCTGAGAGCAGACAGGAGTACTTGACCAGTGGAAAAGAATATATAGAACCACGCAAAACTCTGTAGGACAAAGGAACTAGGAGGAAAAACAGGAGTGTTAGTAGGACTGGACCTGCCCTCGGCGGGTGGGGGCACTGAAGCAGGGCTCCAAACCCCACAGTGGGGCAACTGTCTGAGTCAGAGGAGAAAAATTTAAGGCTGAGGGTGAAATAGCTGATCCGTGGCAGCCTAAATGGAATGAGAATCAGACGGTCCTTGCCACAGCCATACATATGCCGGGCAGGAATGTGGGTCTCCTGGAAGGGGCAGCGGCTGGGAGATGGAGCTTAGGGATTGTGGAGAAATCCCAGGGCAAGGGATGTTGTTGACTGCAGAGAGATGGATTGAGGGGATGTGAGGGAGGAGATCGTGGTGGAAAATGCCTGTGGAGGAAAGCCAGGTAGCCATGGAAGCAAGGCGATACTGCTGAGCCAGGTGTAGGGGGTGGAGCCAAACCCTTTCTCCACATACCAGCATTGGCAGCTGAATAATAGAGAGGCCGGCATCAAAACCTGATGCACTGAACTACAGAGTAGGACCCCACCCAGGGTGCCCCTTTAAGTGCCTGATGCTCCAGATTACAGAGTAGGACCCCTGTTAGGGGGGTCCCCCTCTATGTGCATGACGCGTGGATCAACAGAGAAGGACCCAAGGCAAGGGATGCCTCTAAGTGCCTGAATGGGAAGCTAGGGACAAAGACTGGCCAAAGCCTTCTGATCACCAGCTACCTGAGGCTTGAAGAAAAGACTCTGATAGGGCCATAACTCCTGCAGCGGAGGCAGTCTGTGTCCCTGCACACTTGGCGCTGCCAGGGCCCCCACAAGCCAAGCAGCTGCACCAACTTTGTGTTCAACTCTCACTGGGGCAGAGTTGCCAGAGGCAAAAAACAAAAAACAAAAAACAAAAAACCCACAACCAAATAAGTCTTGTGTTTATGCGCGCAGGGTCGCTTTGGTCCTGTCTGACTCTTTGTGACCCTGTAGATTGTGGCCTGCCAGGCTTCTCTGTCAGAGAAAGGGTTCTCCAGGCAAGAATACTGGAGCACATCAGCCAATACTGGTTGCCATACCTTCTAGAGCACTATATTTCCTGCTGCCCTAGCCGTCAACCCCCCTGAGTACCTGGTGCTGCCAGAACCCCTGCGACCCAAGCAGCTGCACCACCCCCACACCTGGCCCTCGTAAGGGCAAATCCAAGCCCTTCAGGGCAGCCTCAGGAGCTAAACCCCAGTGGACGACCCACATGCAGAGGTGGAAATAAAATCACAGTTGAAACCCAGGGGCAGTGTGACTAAGGAAGACCTCAAACCTTCTCACCAGCTGTACAAGCTACAGATTAAATTCACATGATCAACTAGGCAGACTCTGTGTCTATGGAATATATAAAAGGACATTGAGAGCTCCCACAAAAGAAAACGCACTAGCTCTGATAGCTGAGGACATTGGAGGCAAGAACACACAGGTGTAGGACCAGATTAGAATCTGAGCGGCCCCCACAGCAGGTCCAGAGATCAGCACAGTGTTGGAAGGCATCCTAGGGAGGTAAGGTGGACTGTGATTCCCAGCGTGGGAAAGGACTCTGACAGCAGTGACTCAAGAAAAACATTTGTTATTCTTATTTTTTGACTTGTTCTGTAGATTCTTTTGCACACCCCCCCCTCACCTTGTTGTAGTTGACGATTTTATTGGCACTAAGAAATCCAATTAAGCTTTTGAGGTTTTTTTTTTGTTTTTCTCAATCACATTTTTTATTGTTGTCATAAACTTCTACATTGGGTTTTTGCAGTTCTGTGGAGTTTTCCTCCTATTAATTTTAATCTTTTAAACCTGTTATATTTTTTCTACATTTATTCCTTTGTTTGCCTTTCCTACTATTCTGTTCCCCTTGCAGTTAATCTTTAATACACATATATCTTCTTCATCTACCGCTATTTAACTTTGCATATCTATTCTTTCTTTCTTTTTTTTCTTTCCTTTCCTCTCAATACATTTGTTACTTTTGTTGTCATTGCTTTATTCTCCACTTGGAACCTTGCTTTAGTTTTGTTTTCCAGTCTGTGCACAAGTTAGTTTTGTTCTTAACTGATAAATACAATTTTTGATTTCCTATGTTCACTGGATCACTACTGTGCTTTATTTTTGTTGGACTGTTTTCACTATGCTCATGAGTGTATATATACATGGGTATATTCAATTATTTTAATTATTATTTGCCTGATTTTGTAGCTGCCATTGATCTGGGGTTCATCTTTGTTTTCTCGTTTTTGGATATTTGTGTTACTCTCCCTTCATGCCATAACAAACCACTTGTGAAATCTTTGTTCCTGACCAGAGATCAAACCCTGAGCCTTTTGAGTGGGAGCACTGACTCCAAGACCCTAGAGTACCAGAGAACTAGGCCTAGGGAATATCAAATGGTAAGAACTCACACAAAGGAAACCACTTGAAGACCTGGCATCACCCAACCACCAGTAGCACCATGTGCAGGTTGCCTCATCTAAACAACGAACAGAATAAAAATACAAGCTCAGTCATCAGTAGACAGGAGGACCACTTCACTCAGCCTTGCCCATCAGAGGAAAAACAAAGAAGAACTCAGCACAAATTTCAACCTCTACGAAGCTCACACAAACCATTGAACCAACCTTAGGAGGGCAAAAGGAAACCAAAACAAAAAGAAACCAAAAGGAAGAAAGAATTCAATCTTCTTCAAGGAAAGAATTCAACTTTCATTGAAGCCTGGGAAAAGGAGACCTCAAATACAATAACTTAAAAAAAAAAGAAAAAAAAAGAAAAGGCAGAGAAATACTTCACAAATGAAGGAACAAACTAGGAACACAGAAGTTAAAGTAAATGAAGAGGAAATGGGAAAATTATCTGAAAAAGAATTCAGAATAATGATAGTAAAATGATCAAAACCCTTGAAAACAAAATGGAGAAAATGCAAGAATCAATTAACAAAGACCTAAAAGAGTTAAAGAATAAGCATACAGAGGCAAACAACACAATTACTGAAATTAAAAATACTCTAGAAGGAATCAATAGCAGAATATCTGAAGCAGAAGAATGAATCAGATAAAATGGTGGAAATAACTTCTAAAGAGCAGAATAAAGTAAAAAGAATGAAAAAAGCTGAGGACAGTCTCAGAGACCTCTGGGGCCATATCAAATGAACCAACATTTGAATTATAGGGGGTCTCAGAAGATGAGAAAAAGAAAGGGTATGAAAAAATTTTTAAAGAGATTTTGGTTGAAAAATTCACCAACATGGAAAAGGAAATAACCAATCAAATCCAAGAGGCACAAAGAGTCCCATATAGGATAAACCCAAGGAGAAACACCCCAAGACACATCCTAATCAAACTAACAAAGACTAAACACAAAGAAAGAATATTAAAAGCAACAAGGGAGAAGCAACAAGTAACATACAAGGGAAACCCCATATGTTTAACAGCTGATCTTTCAGCAAAACTCTGCAGGCCAGAGGGAATGGCAAGATATATTTAAAGTACTCAAAGGGAAAAATCTACAACCAAGATTATTGTACCCAGCAAGGATCTCATTCAAAATTGATAGAGAAATAAATAGCTTTTTCAACAAGCAAACGTTAAAAGAGTTCAGTACCACCAAACCAGATTTACAACAAATGTTACAACGACGTCTATAGTCAAGAAATACAACAGAAGAAAAAAAAGATCTACAATCAACCCCAAACAATTAGAAAATGACAATAGGAACCTATATATCAATAATTACTTTAAATGTAAATGGATTAAATGCTCCAACCAAAAGACAGACTGGCTGAATGGATAAAAAAACAAGACCCATATATATACTGTCTACAAGAAGCCCATTTCAGACCTAAAGACACATATAGACTGAAAGTGAGAGGATGGAAAAAATATTCCATGCAAATGGGAAGAAAAAGAAAGCTGGAGTAGCAATCCTCAAATCAGACAAATAGACCTTAAAATAAAGAAGATTACAAGAGATAAGGAAGGACACTACCTATTGATCAAGGGATCAGTCCAAGAGGAAGACATAACAATTGTAAATATCTATGCACCCAACATAGGAGCACCTCAATACATAAGACAAACACTAACAGACATAAAAAGAGAAATTTACAGTAACACAATAATAGTAGGAGACTTTAACACCCCACTCACACCAATGGACAGATCATCAAAACAGAAAATGAATAAGGAAACACAAGTCTTAAATGATACATTAGGTGAGATGGATCTCATTGATATCTTCAGGACATTCCATCCAAATGCAGAAGAATACACCTTCTTTCCAAGTGCACAGGGAACATTCTCCAGAACAGATCACATCCTGGGTCACAAATCAAACCTCAGTAAATTTAAGAAAATTGAAATCATATCAAGCATCTTCTCCGAACACAATGCTGTGACACTAGATATCAATTACAAGAAAAAAACTGTAAGAAACACAAACACATGGAGACTAAACAACACATTTCTAAACAACCAACAGGTTACTGAAGAAACCAAAAAAGGAATAAAAAAATTTTCTAGAAACAAATGGCAACGAGAACACAACTCAAAACCTATGGGATGCAACAAAAGCAGTTCTAAGAGGGAAGTTTATGGCAATACAATCCTACCTTAAGAAACAATGGAGTATTACTCAGCCATTAAAAAGAATACATTTGAATCAGTTCTAATGAGGTGGATGAAACTGGAGCCTATTATACAGAGTGAAGTAAGCCAGAAAGAAAAACACCAATACAGTGGACTAATGCATATATATGGAATTAAGAAAGATGGTAACAATAACCCTGTATACGAGACAGCAAAAGAGACACTGATGTACAGAACAGTCTTATGGACTCTGTGGGAGAGGGAGAGGGTGGGAAGATTTGGGAGAATGACATTGAAACATGTATAATATCATGTATGAAATGAGTCGCCAGTCCAGGTTCGATGCACGATACTGGATGCTTGGGGCTGGTGCAGTGGGACGACTCAGAGGGAGGGTAGTGGGGGAGGGAGGGAGGGGAGGGAAGGGTTCGAGGGAGTGGGGGAACACGAT